>NW_022630619.1:0-89306 GCF_010909765.2 Amblyraja radiata | reverse complement strand
AATAAAGAACGACAGGTCTCGGGATGATTTATGTAGCACACAGTGGAAGGTCGCCCTCCCCACAGGTGTTACCCTCCTCTCCCCCATAGGCACGCAAAACAGAGCGATCTGCAGTCAACAGCTCATTATTTCTTATCTTGTGTAACAGTGATGTTGACATTACGTTCACTTTGGCTCCAGTATCCAGCTTCGCGGAGAAGGACTTATTGTTCACGGTAATGAGCACAGATGGATCGGGGTGGCGAGATCGGCTGTGGAGGAGAGTGTAAACACTTGCATCTCCCATGGAATAGCTGAGCTCAGAGTCGGGGGCAGTGTCGACAGAGGACTGAGAATCCATCTCACTATCAACTTGCTGAAGGTTGTTCAGGAACTGTTTGGGAGCTGAGGGCACAATCCCACGGGACCTGCAGGCAGCTGCAAAGTGGTTC
Source organism: Amblyraja radiata (assembly GCF_010909765.2). NCBI lineage: Eukaryota > Metazoa > Chordata > Chondrichthyes > Rajiformes > Rajidae > Amblyraja > Amblyraja radiata. The sequence goes on along the minus strand of NW_022630619.1, from coordinate 88,875 downwards.
ATTTTCTTACAGAAATTGCAAGATTTTCCAAGAGCTGGGCACTGTTCCTACGTGGGGTGGACGTAATTACAGTTGGGACACTTCTGAGAGCGCGGGACCCGAGATGTACGAACGGGCCGCGGTGGAGGGCGAAAGTTGTCCTGCATACGGCGTTGTCCTGCAACGCCAGTCAGATTTATGGCTCGGCTGTCAGATCCCCTCTGCCCATGCGGAGGGTTGACCACTTCGGCGATGTGGCACGCATGCATTGCTTGAGTCAGGGTTAGGTCAGGCCGTTGCAGCAAATCGGCACGTAGTTTCTGGTCGAGCATGCCAGTGACGAGAATGTTCCAGGTGAGCTGGTCTCGCATGGTCTCAAAACGGCAGCGCTGAGCAAGGTGGCGTAGGTCAGCGATGAAACACTCGACAGGTTCATCCGGCTACTGCTTCCGTGAGAAACACCTAGCCCGCTCCAATATGCGGTTGAAGGGCAGGTCGCAAATCTCGGCAAACTTGCGCAAAAGACATACCGGGTCATCGGCAGATTCAGCTGGCTCGACGATCTGGTCGTTGTCATCCAGGACCGCTGGATCGTAGAGGAAAGCCTGAGCTCTCTTCATGGCATCGGGACCGGCCAGGTTAAGCAGGAGTGAGGCTTTGACTGCGGCTGGGTCATTCCGGTGCACAATATTAACGAAGTGAGTGTAATCCATCACAAAAGTAGCCCATCGCTCCGCAATGTCAGCGTCAAAGACAAGGGGAGATGGCTTACGGCATGAGGATGCCATATCAGGGGAAACCCAACACTGGGCACTCAGGGGACAAATAAAAATAAAACCGGTAAACGGGAGGCGCGCGTTTAACTAGCTGACACCATGTAAAGGAGTGATACCTGACACACTGTAACCTTTACTAAGTGTTTATTAAAGCACATGGCACACACGTCCTATGATGGGGCGTGGTTAATGGTGATGAGGTAGCTACATTATAGGTTGCATGCATAAACCCATCTACACATAGAAACATAGAAATTAGGTGCAGGAGTAGGCCATTCGGCCCTTCGAGCCTGCACCGCCATGCAGTATGATCATGGATGATCATCCAACTCATATCCTGTTCTTGCCTTCTCTCCATACCCCCTGATCCCTTTAGCCACAAGGGCCACATCTAACTCCCCTCTTAAATATAACCAATGAAATGGCCTCAACTGCCTTCTGCGGCAGAGAATTCCAGAGATTCACCACTCTCTGTGTGAAAAAGGTTTTCCTCATCTCGGTCCTAAAGGATTTCCCCCTTATCCTTAAACTGTGACCCCTTGTTCTGGACTTCCCCAACATCGGGAACAATCTTCCTGCATCTAGCCCGTCCAACCCCTTAAGAATTTTGTAAGTTTCTATAAGATCCCCATCAATCTTCTAAATTCTAGCGAGTACAAACCGAGTCTACCAGTCTTTCTTCATATGAACCTCTCTGAACACTTCGAAACCCATCTATACACCTCTAGAGAAGTCTAAACTCATCTAAACCCACCCGAACGCCTCCAAACCATCTGAACCACTGTGAACCCCTCGAATTTCTTCTAAACCACACTAAACGCATCCACACCCCTCGAACCCCCCCCCCAGACCCCTTTAAACCCCTCTAAACCCCAGCTAACCCCCTCGAAACCGCCCCGAAGCTCCTCTAAATAACTTCAACCACCTCTGAACACGTCTAAACCCCCTTGAACTCACGTTAAACCCCTTCAAACCCCTCTGGGTCCATCTGAACTCCTCTATGCTCCTCCACACCCCTCTAAACCACTCTAAACCCCTCTAAACCCCTCTAAACACCTCTAAACCCCTCCAAACCCCTCTGGACGCCTTTAAACCCATCTAAATACCCATGAACACATTTGCACCCCTCTAAACTCCTCTGGATCCCTCTAAACCACTCTAAACCCGTCTGAACCACTCGGAACAGCTTTGAACCAATCTCATCCCGTCAACACCTCTCTAAACTCCTCTGAACCCCTCTAAACACCTCTGAGCACCTCTGCACCACTGTATATCCCTCTAACCCTCATCTAAACCACTCTAAATCCCTACAAACACGTTTGAACCCCTCTGAACCACCCTAGACCTCTCAAAGCCTCCCGAAACACGTTCTAACCCCCCCTCCGAACACATCTGAACCCATATAAACCACTCAAAAGCCATCCAAACCACTCAAAACACGTAAGGACTCCTCTGAATCTGTTTAAACCCCTTCAAACACGTCTGAACTACTCTGAACCACTCAAAACACATCAGAACCCGCTAAACCCCTCTAAACACCTCAATACCCCTCTGGACCCATCTAAACACCTCTAAACTCCTCTAAAACCATATTAACCCATCTGAACCCCTCTAAACACCCCTGGAACGTCTAAATCGTTCTATACCCCTCTAAACACTCCTGACAACCTCCGAACCGCTCTAAACACCTCTGAACTCCTCAAAATCCCTCTAAACACCTGTTGAACATATCTGAACCACACTAAACCCATCAAAGCCCTCTAAACCCCTCTGAACCCTTCGGGACCCGTATGCACCCCTCTAAACACGTCCACTCCCCTCCAGACCCCATCTAAACCCCTCGAAACCCCTCCAAACACCACTAAACGCATTGAAACTCCTGTAAACCACACGAAACCCTTCTAAACACCTCTAAAAACTCTCAACCAATCCGAGCACGTCTAAACCCCCTTCAACCCCTCTAACCCTGTCTAAAATTATCTATACACCTCCAACTCCTCTAAACTCATCTAACCCCTTCGAGACACCTTTAAACCGCTGTGATTCAGATTCAGATTCAGATTCAAACGTTATTGTCATTGTGCAGTGTACAGTGCATAGACAACGAAATGCAGTTAGATTCTCCCCAGAAGAGCGAACATAGAATATGAGCAATACATCTATTTACGTACATCTCTCCCTGCACGGGAGACCCGACCTTTTCTTTGTCGGGTCTCCGTTGTCGTTGGGGCTGCAACGAGGAGCGGCCTCCAACAGGAAGACCGGTGTCTGTGGTGCCGACTACTCACCTCACCGTCGCGGAGCTGGCCGAGTCCAGAGCGGGTGGAGCGGTGGTGGACGCTGCTGCGACCCGACCCCCGGAGTTCGGAGGCTGCAACTGCGGGTCTGGCGGGCGGCAACGGGAGCCCGCGGGTCCCTGGAGGGAGACCGCTTTTCGGGGCTCCCGCAACGGCGACTTCTCCCGCCCGAGTTGCGGGATGAAGAGCTCCTGGAGCGGGGCCTTACAGCACCGCCCCGCGCGGCTTAGAATGGCCGCGGGACAGCGAGCTCACGCCGGGGGCTCTAACATCAAGAACCCGGTGTGCGACCTTGCATCACCCGGCGTGGCTTTAATGGCCGCGGGACAATCGCCATCGCCAGCCGGGGGCTTTGACTTTGACTCTGACATCGGGGGGGGGGGGAGAGTGCAGTGGAGAGATAAGTTTTTTTGGCCTTCCATCACAGCAATGTGATGGATGTTTATGTAAATTATGTTGTGTCTTGGGTCTATTTGTTTGTAACATATCTGAACCAGCCATACAGGCTGCAGAAACGACATTTCGTTTGGACCTCAAGGGGTCCAAATGACAATAAATTGAATTGTATTGTATTGTATTGTATTGTACATAATGTCTTAGTAGTACATTTTTTTTCTGGTGGAAGGAGTGTCTGGAGGGGGGGGGGGGGGCAGACAGACTCAATGGAGGGCAGTGAGGAATCGGTGATGCGTTGGGCAATTTTCACCACACTCTGCAGTGCTTTCCGGTCGGAGATGAAGCAGTTGCCATACCATATTGTGTACAGTTGTTAAGGATGCTCTCGATGGTGCAGCGGTAGAAGTTCGCCATAATCTGAGGAGAGAGATGGACCTTCTTTAGTCTCCTCAGGAAGAAGAGACTGGTGAACTCCTTTAAACCCCTTTAACCCCATCTAAACCCGCCTAAACCACCCTTGAACACCTCTAAATCCATCTAAAAAACCCATAACACTTCTGAACCCCACTAAACTCCTCCTAACTCCTCTACACGGCTCGGAACCATTGTGAACCCTTCTTAACAGCCTAAACCACTCTAGCACCATCTAAACCCCTCTAAACCCCTCTAAAACCCTCTAAGCCATCTAAATCCCTCTAAACCCCTATAAACGCATCAGAAACCCTCTAAACCCCTCTAAACCCCTCCAAACTCACTCACCTAAACCGCTCTGAACCCCTCTAAACCCCACTGTAATCCCAATCGATACGCCTCTAAACGTCTCTGAACATCTCTGAACGCCTCTAAACCACTCTAATGCCCTGTAACCCCCTCTAAATCCAGCTGAACATACTTGAACACCACGAAACACCTCTAAACCACTCTAAACCCCTCCAAACCAATCGAAACCCATCTGAACCCATCTAAACCCGTGTAAAGCCATCTAATCCCCTTTAAACGCATCTGAAACAGTCTGAACGCCTCTGAACCACTCTAAAGCTCGAAACCCCTCTAAACCACTCTGATCCCCTCTGAACCCCTCTAAGCCACTCCAAAGCACTCTAAATCCCTCTGAACCCCTCTAAACCCCTCGAAATCACTCTCAACCCATCTGAGCACCTCTGAACCCCTGCACACTCTTCTAATCCACCCTAACCCCATATAAACCACTCTGAACATCACTGAAACCATCTAAACCCTTCCAGACCCCTCAAAACTTCTAAACCGCTCTGAACACCTCTGAATCCCTCTGAACCGCTGTAAACACCCTCTAAACCGCTGTAAACACCTAAGCCGCTCTAATTCCCTCTGAACTGCTCTGAACCACTCTAAACCGCACTAAACAGTTCTAATCCCCTCTAAACCCCTCTACACCCCCCTAAACACCTCTAAACATCTCTAAACCGCTCTCAGCCTCTCTAACCCCATCTGAACCCCTCTGAACCCCACAAAACCAAATCCCTCTAAACCCCTCCAAACTCACATGACTGCCCTAATCTCCTCTAAATCCCTCTAAACCTCTATCAACGCTTCTAAACTCCTCAGAACTCCTCTAACGCCCTGTGAACCACTCTAAACCACTCTAAACTCCTCTAACCCCTTCAAACCCCTCATAATACATCTGAACACCGCAAAAACCAATCGAAAGCCCTCGGAACCCATTGACATCCCTCTTAACAACTCGAAATCAATCTAAACACCCCTGAGCACTATTGGACCCCTGTAAATTCCTCCTAACCCCTCTACACCGCGCGGAACACCTCTACCCCCGTCTAAAATACTCTAAACCGCTCTAAACCCATCTAATCCCATCAAAACACCACTGAACACTTAACTCCTCTAAACATCTATAATCCACCTCTAACCCCCACTAAACCTCTCTCACCCTATCTAAACACCTATAAGCACCTCTGAGGCCGTCTACACGCCTCTAAACACCTCGGAACCCTTATAAATACTTGCAACCCCCTCTGAGCACATCTGAACCCCCGTATACCCTTCTATCCCCCTCTAAACCCCTCTACACCCCTCCAAACCCATCGGAACCACTCTGAACCCCTCTAAAACACTCTAAGCCCCTCTAACACCATCGAAAGTCCTCCGAACACATCTACACCTCTCAACCGCCCTCTAACCCCCTCAAAACCTTTCTGGACCCCTGTGAACCCCTCTAAATTCCTCCATACCTCACTGAACCCATCGCAACCGCTCTAAACCTCTCTAAACCCATTGGAACCACTCGAGTCTCCACGCAACCCCTAAAAACACCTCGGCATCACTAGAAACCCATGTAAATCCCTCGAAAGCCCTCTAAACACCTCTAAACACCTCTGAACACCTCTGCAACCCCCTAAACCCCTCTAAACTCCTCCAACTTCCACTGAACGCCTCTAAACCCCTCTGATGCCATGTAAACCCCTCTAAACCCCTCTGTACCCCTCCGAACATTTCTACACCCATGTAATCCACTCCAAACCCCTCGACGCCTCCCCTCTAAAACCCTCTAAACCTCTCTAAACACCTCTAAATCCCTCTGAACACCCTTACCCCCTGTAAACCTCTCCAAGCCACCAAACCCCTCTAATCCCCTCTAAACCTCTCTGAACCTCTATAAACCCATGTGAAGCCATCTAATCACAAAGTCTTTACACGCCTCTAAATCTCTCTAAACACATCTAAACCCCTCTAATCCCATCTGAACCGTTATGAACCTAAACCCGTGAAAACACCTCCAAATTCCTCCAAACCCATCGGGACCACACGGAACACCTCTAACCCCCTCGAAAACCCTATGTATCCCTCTGAACGGTTCTGAATCCCTCTAAATCCTCTAACCCCTACACCTCACTAAACCTCTCTGAAAACTCAGAACTCCTCTAAACCCATCGAAACCACTGTAAACCCGTCTTAAACCCTCTGAACCACATTAAACTTCTCTAAACCCCTCTAAACCACTCTTAACCCATCTGGAATCATGTAAACCCCTCTAATTTCCTTTAAACGCCTCTACACACATCGTAAACTGTCTGAATGCATGTAAAATACTCTAAAGCCATCTAAGCTCCTCTGATCACACCACTCCAAGCCAATCTAAAACCCTCTGAACACTTCCAAACACCTCCAAACAACTCTAAACCACTCTAAACACCACTGAACCCTTCTAACCCGCTCCAAACCACACCTGTAAACCCATCCGAACACCTCTGAACCTCTCTAACCCGCTCTAAACCGCTCTAATCCCCTCTTATCCCCTCTAAACCCCTCTAAACCGCTCAAAAGCCCCCTAAAACCCTCTAAACCCCTCTAAACCAATCACAACACATATTAACTCATCTAAACCACTCGAAACCCCCCAAAACACCTCTCAACATCTCAAATCGCTCTCAACCACTCGAAACACCTCTAAATCCCACGAAACCCTTCTGTATCACTCTGAAGGGCTCTGAATCCTCCTAAATCCTTTTAAACCCGAAACCCCTCCAAACCTCTCTAAAAATTCAGAACTCCTCTAAACCTCTAGATACCACATTAAACCCCTCTTAACCCAATATGATCCCCTCTAAACATCTCGATACCCCTCGATACCCACAATGAACCCGCTGAATCCCTCTGACCCCCTCCGAACCTCTCTGAATCCCACCAAACCTCTGAACACCTCTAATCCCCTCAGAACACCTCTGAAACATGCTGAACCGCTCTAAACCCCCTCTAAATCCCTCTAATTCCCACTGAACTGCTATGAACCCCTCTAAACCGTTCGAAACCTCCTCTAATCCCCTCTAAAGCCCTCTAAAGTCCTCTAAAGCCCTCTAAAGTCCTCTAAAGCCCTCCAAACACCTCTAAGTCCCTATATCCCATTTAAACCCCTCTAAACCCCCTCCAACCCCTTTAACCCCATCTAAACCAATCTCAACACATATTAACCCATCTAAACCAGTCTAAACATCCCTAAACACCTCTAAACATCAGTAAACCGCTCTCAACATCTCTGAACTCCTCTGAAACCCTCTTAACCGCTCTGAACCCCTCGTAATCCCTCTAAATCACACCAAACCGCTCCAAAGTCTGTACCATTATAAACCTCTCTAAACACCTCTAAAAACTCTCTAAGCCCCTCTATTTTCCTCTAAACCCCTCTAAACGCCTCATACCCCCTCTAAACCCTTCCAAACAACTAAATCTCTATATACTATTCTGAACCCATCTAAAACCTTTGTTAACTCCACCAAACCTCTCTAAACCCTTGTAAACGCCTTTACACCACTGGAAACGTGCTTGAAACACCTCTAACCTCTTCGAAACTCCTCCAAGCACCTCTAAACCTATCTAAACCATTCTGTACATCTCTGGACACATGTAAAGCTCAAAATCCCTCTAAATCCCTCTAAAGTTTTCTAAGTCCCTCTAAGCACCTCTAACCCACTCTGAAATCCTCTGAGCCTCTCTAAACCCCTCCAAACGCATCTTAACATCTCTGAACCCTTCTAAACCTATATAATCCACCTTACACTCCTCTAAACCCCTCCAAACATCGCTAACCCCATCTAAATCCATCTAAGCACCTCTGAAACCATCTAAACACCTCTAATCACCTCGAAGCCCCTATAAATCGCTCCAAACCGCTCTGAGCACCTCAGAACTCCTGTGTAAACTCTAATCTCTCTAACCCGCTCTAAGCCCCTCCAAACCCATCTAAACCCCTCCGAACAGAACTGAACCCCTCTAAACCACTCGGAATCCCTCCAAAACACTGCAAACCCTTCTGGACCCCTCTGAACCTCTCTGAACCCCCTCCCAACAACTCTAAGCCCCTCTGAACCCCTCTAAACCTCTCTAAACCCCTCGGAACGACTCAAGTCCCTTCTCAAGACCCGAAACCCCCTAGAAACCCATCGAACCATTCGAAAACCATCTAAACCCCTCAAACCCCTCTAAACGCCTCTAAGCACCTCGAAAACCCCTATCGACACCTCCAACCCCCTGTGAGCATCTCTGGGCACATGTATACCCCTCTAACTCCTCAAAACCCCTCCAAATCCCTCCAAATCACTCTGAACACATCCGAACCGGCCTTAAAACATCTCCACCTCTCTAAACCCCGCTAAACCCTTAGAACACAACTGAACCTCTCTAAACCCCTCAGAAGCCATCTAAACACTTCTGGACCCCAGTAAAAAACTCTAAACTCGTCCAAACCTCTCGGAACCTCTCTGAATCCTTCTAAACTCCTCTAAACCCCTCGGAACACCTCGAAAGCCCTCTAACCCTCTCTAAGCTCATTCGAAACATTTTAATACCCTCTAAACCCCGCTTTAATCTCCGCTAAACGCCTCTAAATTCCTCTGAAGCCCCGTAGTCCCCTTTAAACCCCTCTGAACCCCTATGAACACCGCTAAACCCCTCTAAATCTGAACCACTCTAAACCCCCCTGTAAAGCCCTGTAATCCCCTCTAAACGCCTCTAAACGCCTCTAAACCCCTCTAAACCTCTCTAAACACCTGTAAAATCCTCTAAACCAAACTGAACCCTTCTGAATCTATAATCCCATCTAGACCCGTCAATACCCCTCCAAATCCCATCCAACCCCATAGGAACCCATCGGAACACGTCTAAACCATTCACAGACCATCTGTCTGCCTCTGAACGGCTCTGAAACCCTTAACACACTTCTAAACCACTCTAAACCACTCTCATCCCCTATAATCCCCTCTAATCCCCTCTAAACGCATCCAGACCCTTCTGAACTACTCTGAACCCCTCTAAACCACTCCAAACCACTCTAACACGCCTTAAACCTCTAAACCCCTCTAACCGCCTCTAAATCCATCTCAAAACATATGAGCACCTCTGAACCTCTGAACCCCTACAAACACCACTCTATACCCCTCTAAACACATCTAACACCCTCTGAACACCACTGAACTCCTCTAAACACTTTCAAATCACTCTAAACACCTCTGAACCCCTTGAACCGCTGTAAACCCTCTCTAAACCCATTTAGACCCCTCTAAACAACTCTGAACCGCTCTCAACCTCTCAAACCCACTATGAATTCATCTGAACAAATCTAAACCCCTCATAACCCGTGTAAACACCTCTAAACACATGTATACTCCTCTAAACCCAACTGAACCATTCTGATCCTCTAACCCCATCTAGACCCGTCGAAACCCCATGTAAATTCGTCCAAATCGATAGGAACACATCTAAACCATTCGAAAACCCTCTGTCTGCCTCTGAACGGCTCTGAAACCCTCTAAACCCTTCTAAACCACTAACCCCCTCTGAAGCCCGCTGAACCCCTCAAATTCCCTCTAATCCGCTCTAAACGCCTCTAAATACTTCTGAACCCCTCTGAACCCCTCTAAACTTCTCCAAACCACTCTAACCCCCGTCTGAACACCTCACGACCCCTCTAAACCCCTCTAAATCCAACTCAAATCTTATGAGCACCTCTGAACCCCTGCAAACACCTCTAAACCACTATATCCCTCTAAACACCTATAACACCCTCTGAAAACCAATGAACCTCTCTAAAGATTTTCGAACCAGTCTAAACACCTCTAAACCCCTCTGAACCCCTCTGAACCGTTGTAAATCCCCTATAAACCTCTTTAAACCTCTGTAAATAACTCTAAACCGCTCTCAGCTTCTCTAGACCGCTATGAATTCCTCTGAGCCAATCTAAACCCCTCTAAACCATTTTAAATCCTTCTAAATCCCTCTGAACGAATCTGAACCCTACTAAACCCCTCTAATTCCCTGTAAATCCCTCGAAACCGCTCGAAACCGCTCTGAACACCTGTACCCATATAAACATCTCAAAACCTCTCTAAACTCCTCTAAGCCCCTGTAAATCCCTCTAACCACCTCGAAACTACATTAAATCCCTCTAAACCCCTGGAAACCAATCTGAACACATAGAAATATAGAAACATAGAAAATAGGTGCAGACGTAGGCCATTCGGCCCTTCGAGCCTGCACCGCCATTCAATACGATCATGGCTGTTCATCCAACTCAGTAACCTTTACCTGCCTTCTCTTCATACCCCCTGATCTCTTTAGCCGCAAGGGCCACATCTAACTCCCTCTTAAATATAGCCAATGAACTGTGGCCTCAACTACCTCCTGTGGCACCACTCTCTGTGTAAAAAAAATGTTTTTCTCATCTCGGTCCAAAAAGATGACCCCCTAATCCTTAAACTGTGACTCCTTGATCTGGACTTCCCCAACATCGGGAACAATTTTCCTGCATCTAGTCTGTCCAACCCCTTAAGAACTTTGTACATTTCTATATCTCCTCTAAACCACTCTAAACCGCTGTAAACATCTCCAAAATGCTCTCAACAGCTATACACCCATCTAAATCATCTGAATATCTCTAAACACCTCTAAATCGCTCTAAACCACTCCGAACCACTCTGAACACATCTGAACCGCTCTTAACCCCTCTGGACCTCTCTAAACGCATCTTATCGCCTTTAAACCCCTCATAGCCCACCTGAACCCCTCGAAACCCCTCTAATCCCCTCTAAACCATCTGAACATCTCTAAACTCCTCTATACACACCTGTAAATGTGTGTACTAGTCATGTCTCTACTATTTATTTCATTCTGCTTACATGTTTTTCCTCTACTTCCGAAATTTGTGTAAGGTGTGCTTGAAACTCTTGAAAGGCGCCCATAAATAAAATGTATTATGATTATTATTATAAACCCATTAAACCCCTCTAAATTACTCTAAACCAATCTAACACACCTTAACTCCTCTAAACCACTCTAAACACCACTAAACATATCCATAGAAACATAGAAACATAGAAAGTAGGTGCGAGAGTAGACCACCAGGTCCGTCGAGCCCGCACCGCCATTCGCTCATGGCTGAACACTAAACAGACACACTTACCCACAAACAGTAGACACAAGACACAGAACACAAGACACTACCATCCCCTTTATACCGCTATCACCCCTCTCCACCCCAAGAACCTCGTGATCTCCTGGGGGAGGCAAAAAACCGGATAAAAACCCAGGTCCAATTCGGGAAAAAAATCCGGGAAATTCCTCTCCGACCCCAATCCAGGCGATCGACACTTGTCCAGGAGATCACTCAGGTCTTACTATACTAACCATACCTAGGTCCATATCCCTGCCCTCTCCCCGTAGCCTCTTATCCCCTTGGCAGCTAAAAAAACATCTATTTTAGTCTTAAATATATTTAAAGTTTCTGCTTCCACTGCTCCCTGGGGCAGTGAATTCCATAAATTAATCAGCCTCTGGGTGAAGAAGTTCTTCCTCATCTCAGTTTTAAAAGAGCCCCCCCTTATTCTGCAACTATGTCCCCTATCTGCAACTATCTCCAACACGCTCTGAACACCTCTAAGCCACTCTGAACCCATCTGAACACCTCTGAACCACTCAGAACCCCTCTAAATCACACCAACCCGCTCAAAACTCCTCTGAACACGTCCGTACCCATATACACATATCTATACACCTCTAAACGCCTCTATGCCCATATACATCCCTCTAAACCCCGCCTACGCGCCGTTAAGCCCCTCTCAATCCCTCTAAACCACCCTGAACCCTTCTAAACCCCTGTAAACCATCTGGGCACCTCTGAACCCCTCTACATCCCTCGAAACCTGTCAAAATACCTCTAAACCCCTTCAACTCCCTCTGAAACTCTCTCTAAACGTAACTGAACCCCTCTAAATCCCTCCAAACAGCTATCCTCTATACACTCCTCTAAACCCTTCTGTCTCCTCAGATTCTGGTGAACTTCTACCGCTGCACCATCGATAGCATCCTTACCAACTGTCTCACAGTATGGTATGGTAACTGCTCTGTCTCCGACCGGAAAGCACTGCAGAGGGTGTTGAAAACTGCCCAACGCATCACCGGTTCCTCACTCCCCTCCATTGAGTCTGTCCAAAGTAAGCGATGCCTGCGAAAGGCACGCAGCATGGTCAAGGGCTGCTCTCACCCCAGCCACAGACTGTTTACCCTCCTACCATCCGGGAGGCGTTACATGTCTCTCCGTTGCCGGATCAGTATGTTCAGGAACAGCTTTTTTCCTGCGGCTATTACATTACTTAACTCTGCTCCTTGGTGATTGCCAGTCACCACCCCCCCGCCGCCGGACATTCCTTCCCCCAGAAAAATTGCACTACTACTACTGTATGTACGTGTATATATTTATTGTACATTATTCTATGTTCGCTCTTATGGGTGAGGTGCAAACTGCATTCCGTTGTCCCTGTACTGTACACTGCACAATGACAGTAAAGATCGAATCTGTATCTGAATCTGAAAACCCTGCAAAACCCCTCTAAACCCCTCCGAACCCCTTTGAACACATCTGAACCCCTCTACACTGCTCTAAACTGCCATAGACCGCTCTAAACGCATCTACGCCCCTTTAAACCGCACATAGCCCACCTGCACCCCTCTAAACTCCTCTAACCTCCTCGAGACCCATTAAACCCCTCTAAACCCATCGAAACACCTCTAAACCAATCTAAACACATCTTAACTCCTCTAAACCACTCTTAACCCCTTTAAACACCTCTAAACATCTCCACAACGCTATCAACACCTCTAAACACATCTGAACCGCTCTGAAGCACTCAAACCCCCTCTAAATCCGTCTATACCCCTCAGAAACCATCTCAACCCCTGTAAACCGCTCTAAACCCTCCTAAACCGCTCGGAACCCCTCTGAACTAATCTAACCCCGTCAAAAACACTCTAAACCCCTCTAAACCCATCTAAACCCCATCGAAACCCCTCCAGACACCTCCAAACCCCATCTAACCCCCTCGATTCACATCCGAACACCCCTAAACACCTAAACCCATCGAAACTCTTCTAAACCCCTGGAAACCCATCCTAAACCGTTCTAACCCCCTCCAAACACATCTCAGCCCATCTGAACAATTCGAAACCCCGTTTAACCCCTAAACCCTTCCAAACCCATCTAAACAACTCTGAACACCTCTGAACCCCTCTAGACTCCTCTAAACCCGAACACCCAAACTCCTCTAACCCTCAAAACCCCTCTAAACCCACTGAAAACCTCTAAAAACCTCTAAACGCCCCTCAATCCATATAAACCATCCAAACCCCTCTGAGCACTTACAAACCCTGTATACTCCTCAAACTCACTCTAAACCCCCTCGAAACACATCCACACTACTATGGATCCCTCTGTACCCCTCCAAGCCTAGCTTAGCCCCTTTAAACCCCTCTAAACCCCTCCGAACACATCTGAACCCCTCAAAACCCAAAAAAAGCAATCTAAACCCCTCGAAACACAACTGCACCCCTCTAAATCCCTTCAAACCACAATATACACGTCTAAACCACTCTGCACCCTTCTGAACACCTTTGAAACGCTGTAAACCCCCTCTGAACCCCTATGAACCGTTGTAAACCGCCCTCTGTACCCATCTAAACTCTTCTAAATATGTCTAACCCGCTCTCAAAATCTAAACCCCTATGAATCCCTCTGAACCCTTCTGAGCCACTCAACATCACTATAAATCCCTCTAAACCCCCCTGAACACCACTGAATCAATCTGAACCACTCAAGACTCCTCTAAATCACTCTGTATCCCCCTGAAACCCTCTAAACCCCACTAAACCCCTCTAAATCCAAACCCTTCTGAACCCGTCTGTACCCACATAAACATTGCTAAACATCTCTAAATCCTCTTAAACCCCTCTAAACACCTCTGAACCACTAAACCGTCTAAATCCCTCTGAACCACTAAACCCCTCTGAACCACTCCGAAACATTCGAAAATCCTCCAACACGTCTAAACCCCTCTAAACCAATCCAAACCCCTCGAAACCCAATGAAACCCCTCTAAACACATCGACACCTCTGAAACCCGCAGTAAACTCCACGAGAACCCTCTAAACCACTCTGAACTGCTCTGTCCCTCTAAACACCTCTCAACTCTCTGAACAACTCTAAACCTCACTAAATCCCTTTAAACATGTGTAAGGACCTCAACACACCTCCAACCCCCTCTGAAACCCTCCAAATGCCTCTGAAACCCTCCAAAACTCGATAAACCCATCCAAACAACTAAACCGCTATAAACACTTGTGAACACCTCTAAAACCCTCCTAGCCCCACTACACCATCCGAAGCTCTCTGAACATATCTGAACCACTGTAAAACCCTCTGAACACCTCTGGGCCTCTCTAAACGCCTCTAAACCCCTTTAAAACCCTCTAAACCTACCCGAACCCCTCTAAACCCCTCTGATCATCTCTAAACACGTCTAAACACCTCTAAACTAATCTATACACATAGTATTCCATGTAAACCACTCTAGACCCCCTAAACTCCTCTAAACATCTCTAGACCGCTCTCAAACACTCTAAATTCCTCTGAACCACTCCGAACCTGTCTATACCACTCAAAACCCAGCTACATCCTCCTAAACTTTCTGAACCCCTTCAAATCCCTCGCAATCCCTGTAAATCTCTCCAAACCGCCTCTAACCCCGCTGAACACGCATGTACCCCTCTAAACCTTTCAGAAACAACTCTAAATCACTCTAAACCTTTCCAAACCCATCTGAGCCCCTTTGAACTCCTCGAACCAACTCGGAACACCTCGACGCCGCTCTAAACCTCTCCAAACCCCTGGACACCCATCTAAACCCCTCCAAACACCTCGAAACGCGTCCAAACCCTGTAAACTCCTCTACACCCCCCATACGCCCCTCTGAGCCACTCTAAACTCTCTGAACGCCTCTGAACCCCTCTAAACCCCTCTGAACTGCTCTAAACCACTCCGAACCCCTCTCAATACCTCTTAAACCTGTCTAAACTCCACTAAACTCCCCCAACCCTGCTAACACCTCCGAACCCCTCTAATCATCTCTGAACCACCTCCAACAACTCTAAACGCATACGAACCCCTCTGAACTCTTCTCAACCTCGCTAAACCCCCTTGAACGCCTGTGGACAAATCTACACCCATCTAACTCCATTTTATCCCCCTAAACCCACCAGGACCCATCTAAACCTCTCGAAACCTCTCTAAACCCATTAGAACACCTCTGAACCGTCTAAATCCTTCTAAACTCGTCTAAACAACCTTCTGAACACCTCTAACCCCCTACAAACATTTAGAGAGGGTTAGTGGAGTTTAGAGGAATTTAGAAGGGATTATTATTATTATTATTATTATTATCAGATCATTTAATAATCCTTTACAGGAAATTACAATGCCACAACAGCTTCAAGACAGACATAACGCCACACATTTCCTCAGATAGCTTCCATACTTAATAAGTTAATATACAATGAATGAATACTAAAAAAGTGCAACATTATTTTGTGCATTGTAAAACCTTATAGCAGCTGGTATACAAGACTTCCTATATCTCTCAGTTTTGCACATTTGTGCAATCAGTCTCTGACTGAAGATGCTGCTCTTGATCACCTTCAGGGCGTGGAGTGGGTGAGTGGGGTTGGTCATTATTGAACCCAGTTTGTTCAGAGTTCTGGCCTCTGCCACCTGATGGACCGTTAGTTGCTCAGCCCCGACCACTGAACCGGCCTTCCTGATCAGCTTGTCCGGCTTATTTTTGTCCGCTATGCGGGCGCCTTCTCCCCAACAGGCCACAGCAAAAAACAGAGCACTGGCCACCACTGAATGGTAGACACTGCACAGTAGGGTTTGGCAGATGTTGAATGACCTTAGCCTCCTTAAGAAATATAGTCGATGTTGTCCCTTCCTGTACACCGCCTCCATATGACTCTTCCAGTCCACCTCAATGTCAATCTGCACACCAAGGTACCTGTGGTTGGCGACCACATCAACCTCAGTGCCCCTGATGGTGATTGGTGTTGGTTGAGTCCTCCTCCTCCCCTCGTGAAATCCACAACTATCTCCTTCGTTTTTGTGGTATTGAGATGGAGGTTATTGTGTGCACTCCACTCCACAAAGTTGTTTATTGTATCTCTATACTCCTCCTCATTGCTCCATTTGATGATGCCGACAACAGCGGTGTCATCTATAGATGTGATTAGATGGGGTTAGAGGTGTTTATAGTGGTTTAGAAGTGTTTAAAGGGGTTCAGATAATTCAGAGATCGGAGGGATTTATAGGTGTTTGTAGGGGGTTAGATGCGTTGTTTAGACTGGTTTAGAGCGAGTAAGACGGATTTAGAATGGTTATAAAGGGCTCAGAGGGGTTTAGAGTGGTTTAGAGGGATTCGGGTGGGTTTAGAGGGGATTAAACGGTGCTAGAGGTTAAACTCTAGAGGGGTCCACAGGCGTTCAAAGGGGTTTAGATCGGTTCAGAGTTGTTGGGAGTGGTTCGTATGGGGTTTGGAAGGGTTTGGAGGGGGGTAGAGATGTACAGATGTGTTTATAGAGGTTTAGGGTTGCTTGGAGTGGTTTATAGAAGTTCGTAGGGGGTTTAGACGGTTTCCGAGGTGTTTAGAGAGGTTCATAGGGGTGAGGAGGAGTTTACAGGGGTTTGGACGGGTTTCGATGTGTTTGGAGGGGTTTAGATAGGTGTCGAGGGGTTTGGCGGGGTTTAGAGGTGTTTAGACGTTTGGAGGGGTTTTGAGGTGTTCAGAGGTATACAGAGGTTAGGGGGTTTGTAGTGGTTTCAGATGGGTTCTTAGAGGTTTAGGGTGGTTTAGAGGGGTTTGGAAGGGTTAATAGTTGCTTAGGTGGTTTAGAGGGGTTTAGAGAGGTTTAGAGTGGTTTAGATGGGTTTAGAGGGGATTAGAGGTACTTAGGGGTTAGGGGAGTTTAGAGGGATTTAGAAGAGATTAGATGGGTTAGATGTGTTTATAGGGGGTTTTGAAGTGTTTAGAGGGGTTCAGATAATTCAGAGGAGGTCGGAGGGGTTTAGAGGTGTTTGTAGGGGGTTAGAGGTGTTCAGAGGGATGTTTAGACGGGTTTAGAACTACTTAGACGGGTTCAGAGGGGTTCTAAGGGGTTTAGAGGGGTTTCGAGTGGTTTAGATGGGTTTTGGTTGGTTTAGAGGGGGTTAAAGGGAGTTAGATGGGTGTAGATGTGTCCACAGGCGTTCAAAGGGGTTTAGAGCGGTTGAGGAGTGTTCAGAGGGGTTCATATGGGTTTAGAGTTATTGGAGGTAGTTCAGAGATAATTAGAGTTGTTCGGAGGGGTTAGCAGGGTTGGGGGAGATTAGTGGTGTTTAGACATGTTTAGAGGGATTGAGAGGCGTTCGAAGTGGTTTAGAGCAGTTCAGAGGGGTTAGAGTGGTTCAGAGGCGTTTAGAGTGTTTAGCGTGGCTCAGATAGGCGTCTGGGTGCGAAGAGGAGTTTACAGGGGTTTGGACGGGTTTCGATGTGTTTGGAGGGGTTTAGATAGGTGTCGAGGGGTTTGGCGGGGTTTAGAGGTGTTTAGACGTTTGGAGGGGTTTTGAGGTGTTCAGAGGTATACAGAGGTTAGGGGGTTTGTAGTGGGTTCAGATGGGTTCTTAGAGGTTTAGGGTGGTTTAAAGGGGTTTGGAAGGGTTTATAGTTGCTTAGGTGGTTTAGAGGGGTTTAGAGAGGTTTAGAGTGGTTTAGATGGGTTTAGAGGGGGTTAGACTTGTTAAGATATGTTTAGATCGTTTAGATCGTTTTGAGTGGTTCAAATGGGTTCAGAGGGGTTTAGAGGGGATTAGAGGTACTTAGGGGTTAGGGGAGTTTAGAGGGATTTAGAAGAGATTAAATGGGTTAGATGTGTTTATAGGGGGTTTTGAAGTGTTTAGAGGGTCAGATAATTCAGAGGAGGTCGGAGGGGTTTAGAGGTGTTTGTACAGGGTTAGAGGTGTTCAGAGGGATGTTTAGACAGGTTTAGAACTACTTAGACGGGTTCAGAGGGGTTCTAAGGGGTTTAGAGGGGTTTCGAGTGGTTTAGATGGGTTTTGGTTGGTTTAGAGGGGGTTAAAGGGAGTTAGATGGGTGTAGATGTGTCCACAGGCGTTCAAAGGGGTTTAGAGCGGTTGAGGAGTGTTCAGAGGGGTTCATATGGGTTTGTAGTTATTGGAGGTGGTTCAGAGATATTTAGAGTTGTTCGGAGGGGTTAGCAGGGTTGGGGGAGATTAGTTGTGTTTAGACACGTTTAGAGGGATTGAGAGGCGTTCGAAGTGGTTTAGAGCAGTTCAGAAGGGTTAGAGTGGTTCAGAGGCGTTTAGAGGGTTTAGCGTGGCTCAGATAGGCGTCTGGTGTGAAGAGGAGTTTACAGGGGTTTGGACGGGTTTCTATGTGTTTGGAGGGGTTTAGATAGGTGTCGAGGGGTTTGGAGGGGTTTAGAGCGGCGACCAGGTGTTTCGTGTTGGTTCGAGGAGTTCAAAAGGGCTCAGA
Source organism: Amblyraja radiata (assembly GCF_010909765.2). Taxonomy (NCBI): domain Eukaryota; kingdom Metazoa; phylum Chordata; class Chondrichthyes; order Rajiformes; family Rajidae; genus Amblyraja; species Amblyraja radiata. The sequence continues at coordinate 70,035 of NW_022630619.1, read as the reverse complement.
GGAATTTAGAGAGGTTTAGAATGATTTAGAGGTGTTTCTGAGAGGTTTAGAGTGGGTACATGCGTGTTCAGCGGGGTTAGAGGCGGTTTGGAGGGATGTAGAGGGATTTCTAGGGATTTCGAGGGGTTCAGAAAGTTTTAGGATATAGATGGGGTTTGAGTGGTATAGACAGGTTCGGAGTGGTTCAGAGTGGTTTAGAGTGTTTGAGAGCGGTTTAGAGATGTTTAGAGAAGTTTAGGGGGTCTAGAGTGGTTTACAGGGAATAATATGTGTTTAGATTGGTTTTGACTGTTGGAAGGGTTTAGACGGGTTTAGATGGGGTTTAGAGGTGTTTAGAGAGAATCAGAGGGGTTTAGAGGGGTTCAGGTAGGTTTAGAGGGTTTTAAAGCGGTTTAGAGGCGTTCAGAGAGTCCCAGAGGTGTTAAGAGGGGGCTTATAGGGGTTCAGATATGTACAGAGAGCTTCGGATGGTGTAGTGGGGCTTGGAGGGTTTTAGAGGTGTTTATAGCGGATTAGTTGTTTGGATGGGTTTAGCGAGTTTTGGAGGGTTTCAGAGGCATTTGGAGGGGTTTAGAGGGTGATGGATGTGTTTTGAGGTCCATACACGTGTTTAAAAGGATTTAGAGGGGTTCAGAGTTGTTCAGAAGGTTGAGAGGAGTTTTACTTCGGAGTCACGTGAGTGACTACGTTCCCCCGCAGCGGCAGTTTAAAAGCCGCAACTTGCAGGTAAGAGTTTACTCTGCGGTCTTTTTTGTTTCCATTTCCAACTACAGGTGGGAACATGGACAACACAAAGGGCTGCGACAAAGCTGGAGAGGGAGGACCACGGAGCAGCGGTCAGCCAGCAGCAGCCAGCGGCACTTGGATCACCGATAGTGGGATCAGCTGTGCCCGATGTCGCCCCCGCACCGGCCAGAACCACGCGGCCGGGCGGTAAGGCTAGACACAAAACAAACAAGGTAGTGGACTCAGAGGCGTCCGACTTTGAACAACCGCGGGCGGCCAGCGACCGAGAGCGCTGGAGCCGGATGGAGCGGTGTGTGGAGCATTTGCTCCAACGTGACATACTCCGGGAGATGGAGTAGGGTCACTGTGGAACCAATGATAAACCCACAGCAGTACCTCCTGAAAGGCTGCACAGTGCTTCTCCCTCATTAGAGGGGAGCACTGCGGGTCAGTTCTGGGCTGACCTGGAAGAGGGGTCCGCAGAAGGAAAGACAAGTGTGCAAGGGGTGCAGGAACGAGAGAACCTACTGGACATGGTGGCCAATTTCATACAGCCAGACCAGACTGGTCAAAATCTGGAGCCAAAGCTTGCTGCCAGTATAGACTACATGTCTCTAAACCAGTTACAAGAACAGGCTGTACTGGACACCACATCAAGACACCTGGCACCGGGCAACTGCATATCACTGAACAAAGTTCTGAAACTCTTGACTGCAGGGATAAAAGCATTTGCCCGTACAGTGGATGACAAGGACATGTCCCAGGACCAACAAGATGCTATGGCACTACTCTGCCACACCCAACATGAAATAAATAACATCAGAAAAAGTGCCATTCAACTCACACTAAACCCAAAATTCGCGGGGCTGTGCAAACCTGGGACCACAAAACCACCAATATTTTTGTTTGGAGGCAACCTATCGAAACAAGTAAAAGAGCTCGATGAGGAAGCAAAAACCCTGGGACTAACAAAAGGGACTCCAACAAAAACCCACTACAGCCAAAGACAGCACCCCTACGCACCCACCAGCAGAACTGATGAAAGCTCGAAGGCACGGTACTCAAAACATGAGTCTTTTTTAGGCCATGGCCCAGGCCGGCCTTCTTGGAAGATGCGGGGACATCCAACGCCAACAAAACCGAAAATCCAGACACCAGCACAACAACAGCAGCGAAGAACCTACAAACATAAGTAAACCTGCCCCTGGCAACTATGGAGGTAGGTGGGTCTGGTTCCCTACAAAATACAGGGAGCATGGAGGTTGGGGGAGATTACACTATTTTCTGAATGCATGGAGCATGTTAACAACTGATACTTACATCTTAAGCAGTATCCAGGGATATACAATATAGTTTAAACACAAGTACAGCCCTCCAGTTGAACAGAAACCGAACCGAGTGTTCGTGCTTTCTGCTAAAGAAAAATCAGAAACGTAAGCTGAACTGGAGCGGCTTTACGTAAAAGGCATAATTGAGAAAACTCAACACGAACCATTAGAATTCGTGTCCAATATATTTACCAAAAACAAAAAAGATGGCGGTTGTCACATCATCATAGATCTGACAAAATTGAATACATTTGTACAATAGATTCACTTCAAAATGGAAACCTTTGTTACTGCTAAACAATTAATTTCCAAAGGTTACTTCATGGCCAGCATCGATTTAAAAGATGCTTACTATTCAGTGCCTATACGAGGTTACCACAGATGTTAATTAAAATTCAACAGGATGGGACAACACTGGCAGTATAAAGCACTGCCAAATGGTTTATCATCAGCCCCCAGGCTGTTCACAAAAATTTTGAAACCAGCCCTAGCGTTTCTACGGAAACGTAAACACATGGACATGGCATATTTATATGACATACTCATTGTGGGAAAACTTTGGAATTGGCCAAACAAACTGTAACAGCCACAAAACAGTTATTTGAAAAACTGGGATTTATTATCCATCCAGTTAAACCTAAACTAACGCCTTCCACTACTATGGACTATGCAGCAGACTTCCCTCAGTGACATCACTATACTCAACAAGACTCACCAGAAAGGACACACAATCATAGCAGACCACTTTCACCCGGCACATTACCTCTTTAATCTCCTCCCATAAGGAAGGAGATATAGAAGCATTAAAAGTAAAACATCTCGCTTCAGAGACAGCACCTACCTCCAAGCCAAAAGATATTAGAATTTGCACTAATCACTTTTCACTTTCTTTTGCAGTTGCACTTACGCTTAACATGACGCTGCTGGGTACTATCCTTCCTGTATATATTGTCCTTCGTACGGTATTGTCTGTATTATTTATTGTGGTATATGTGGTGGTTGTATTGTACTGTATTGCATCTGTCTGAGAGCGAACCAAGACACATTCCAATCAACTTGTTGACATGGCAATAAACTTCTTGAATCTTGAATCTATTTGGGGTTCACCATTGACTCAGTTCACATGTCGGTGACTCTACCTGAGGGAAAGGCTAAGGATTTAATAGAGACCTGCAATAACGTCATTGACATCAGCAAACCATCCATCAGATTGGTAGCAAAATTAATTGGCATAATGGTGGCTACCTTTCCAGCCACACAATTTGGACCTCTACATTACCAAAACTTACAGAGAGCAAAAATACAACCACTCAAAATTAATGCCGGTCACTTTGACAGACCTATGAAACTACCAATCAAAGCTAAAATGGAACAAAAATGGTTGATAGATAACATCTGGCTTTGTTCCAACCCAATCATTGTCAGTAACCCTTCCATGGTACTACAAACTGATGCCAGTGCACTTGGGTGGGGAGCCACCGACACCATCACCAGCTGTGGAGGTAGATGGACTGCTCAGGAGGCATCTTTATTACTCACATTGGGCATAAACTGTAGATCAGTGCATGCACCTTTAACATAGTGACCTCACAACTACTAACCACTACCCATTATCTTCAGTATAATTATAGCCTCCCCACCTCTCTCTCTCTCTAGCTCGAGTGACAGACCACGGACAGCTAGGGCACAGTGTGTGTATTATAACAATATTTGTAATAAACAAGTAGTGAAGACATCGCGTGTTTGACGATTCTTTACATGGTGTGACAAAGCTGTACCTTGCGCCTCCTGTCTATCGGGTTTTGTTTTTTTGTTTGCTTTTCTCCCAGTTCCATTTTTTCGCTGTTGTTCACCCTTTATTTACCATGGCGAACTCGTGTCGTAAACCTGACATGCTGGTGTTTGACTCAGACATCGTGCACCGGTGGACGGTCTTCAAGCGCGACTTCGAGCATTACATCGCGATCGCTCATCCTAATGCCACCCCTGCGGTGGAGGCACATCTGCTCCTCAACCTGGCTGGCCGGAGGCCATGGAACGTTATGAATCGTTCGAGTACGGTGCTGGTCAGGATACTCGGGACCACCATGTGTTATGGCTAAATTCACCGCGCTCTGTGAAATTCCCACTAATTGCATCATAGAGCGGTTTAAGTTTTTCACCAGGCGCCAGAACCCCGGGGAGTACATCGACTCCTTCATTGCCTCGTTGCGTCACCTGGCTCGGCGTTGCCGCCTGGACGCGGTGACCCCCGACCATATGATCAGGGATGTCCTAGTTCATGGTCTCCTGGACGAGAAGCTACGGACAGAGCTCTTGAGGAAGCCCGATCTGACTTTAAACGAGGATTTGCATGCCTCTCGCATGGCTGCTGCTGTCGCCTCCGTATCTCCACCTGCGGCTCAGGACATTCACTGTGCTGGTGCTGCTGGACGCCGGCGGAACGATGGCCCGCCACGCCAGTGTAGCGCTCCCGCACCCGCGAGGGACAGCCCACGTCGTTGCCCCAATTGCAACTTCGCCAATCATCAATTTAATGTTTGCCCTGCGCTGAGGAAAACTTGCAATTTCTGCAGAAAGCTCAATCACTTCTCTGCAGCATGTCGCTCCCGTGGCAGTCCTGCCCCTGCTCCAAGAAGGAGTCTAAACAACCTTACTGAGACTGATAGCGCTCATGGTTCCCAGTACCATTCAGACGAACTCCCTGATTCAGATAACAATTCCTCCCATGATGAATCGAGTATTTTTTCACTCTTGGGTGCACCTGCTTTGATAGCTGATCCCTCAGTGCGTGTTACGGTGAATGGAACGACCTTACCTGCGAATGTCGACACGGGGGCGTTTGCCAATGTTATGTCAGTGAGCCTCTTCGAGCAGATAAGATCTGGTGAGAAGGTTACTCCCGACGGCTCCCGTCTTCATGCCTAAGTGGGGGGGGGGGGGAGTGCTCGTACCAGTCGGGAAGGCAACCCTTATCTGTACGGTTCTGGAGACATCTCGGCCCCTCACTTTCCTCCTGCTGAACTCTGAGAATGTTACTCTGTTGGGCGCTCGTGCGTGCCAGGACCTCGGTTTGGTTTCCTTCCACCGCGGTATCCACCTGATGCAGGCCCCATGGACACCATGAGCGAGTACCCTGATCGTTTTGATGATGTGTTGGGCAAACTACCCTGCAATTACAAAATCGTTGTGAACCCGGGGGTCGATCCGGTAATCCGCCCTGCTCACCGCGTCTCCTTTGCCATGAAGGACAGGGTGGAGTCGACTCTGCTCCACATGGTGGCCATGGGCATCCTCAAGGAGGTGAGTGATCCCACCCGGTGGGTCTCCACCATAGTTGTTGCTTCAAAGAAGGACAAGAGTGAGATTCGAATCTGTATAAACCCCAAGGACCTGAACCTTGCCATCGAGCGCCCGCACTACCCCATGCGAACGGTGGAGAACGTCGCTGCACAGGTTGGCCCAGCCACTGTTTTCGCTGTCCTCGATGCCAAGAGCTCTTTCTGGCAGATTCCGCTGGATGAACGTTCCTCCTTCCTGACCACCTTCAGCACACCTTTCGGCAGGTTCCGTTTCCTCCGCGTGCGTTTCGGGATCAATTAATAATAATAATAATACATTTTATTTCATGGGCGCCTTTCAAACATCTCAAGGACACCTTACATAGTATATCGGAATAACATATAATCGGAATATAACAATAAAGACATCACAGAGACAATTCTGCCAGAGAGGTTTTCCAGCGCACCATGGAGCAGATGTTTGCCGGTCTGCCGTGTGCTATCAAGTCGATGACATCCTGGTGTACGGGAGGGACGTCGCTGAGCACGACCTCCACCTCCGGCAAGTCGTGGATAGGGCTCGTGAGGTCAACCTCAAACTTAACCCAAAGAAGTGCAGTGTCCGCGTCCCGGAGGTCACGTACGTGGGCCACGTCTTCACGGCTGAGGGTCTGAAGCCAGACCCACAGAAGACATCCGTGGTCTCGGGGATGCCCGCTCCGGCCGACGTGCCCAGCCTACAGTGCTTGCTGGGTATCGTGAACTACCTGGGGAAATTCATTCCCGACCTCAGCGAGCTGAGTGCACCCCTGAGGGAACTGACCAAGAAGGACACTGCCTGGGTTTGGTTCCCGCTCCATCAGACGGCTTTCGAAGCCCTGAAGTCCCAGCTGGTTCGCACCCCTACTCTCAAGTTCTTCGACTTGAAGCGCCCCATCGTCCTCACCTGCGATGCCTCGAAGTTCGGTCTCGGTGCCGCCTGCCTGCAGCTCTACGACGGCCTGCAGCTGCCTGTCTCCTACGCTTCCCGCACCATGACCCCTGCTGAGCAGCGTTACGCTCAGATCGAGAAGGAGCTCCTTGCCGTGGCGTTTCCCTGCTCGAAGTTCAAGGATTACATTCTGGGCAACACCTTCACTACTGAGACCGACCACCAGCCGCTGGTCACGATCCTGAATAAGCCGATCCACGTTGCCTCTTCCCGTTTGCAGCGTATGATGCTGCAGCTCCAGCGCTTCACGTTTCGAATCGTGTACCACAAGGGCAAGGACATGTTTGTGGCCCACACGCTGTCCCGCGCACCGCTGACGTCCACTGCCCGACACCCATACGAATCGTTTGACCTGATAGTGTTAAACGTTAATATTGTGCCTTCCCAGCAGATGTAGTCCCTGATTCATCACACTGCCAAGGATCCTGCCCTGCAACAGCTTGCGGACGTCATCCGTCGTGGCTGGCCTGACCGTCGCTCATCCTTGCCGGATGGTGCTGCGCCCTACTTCCTAGTCCGGGATGAACTTGTGCTGCACGACGGCGTGGTGGTGAAGGGCCACAAGGGTGTGGTGCCTGCTACGTTGCGGGACCACTATTTCCAAACTGCCCACAGCGGCCATCGCGGGGCCGAGGCTACTCTGTTCCAGGCCCAGAGCCGGTTTTATTGGCCCGGCATGGCACAGGACATCCGAGAGAGGGTCTCCGCCTGCTCAGCCTGCAATAGCCTCGCTCCCCATCAGCAACGCCAGGCGCTCCTGCAACAGCCTGCCCCCGACCTGCCGTGGATGTCGGTCGCCACTGACATTTTTGAGTGGCGAGGCAAGCATTTCCTGGCCCTTGTGGACTCCAGCTGGTTCGAGGTGGATCATCTGGCCTCCCTCACATCTGCTGCTGTCATCGGGAAGCTGCGCCGCCACTTTGCAACCTTTGGCTCTCCTGTGACTTTGCAGTCTGACAACGGCGGCCAGTTCTCGAGTGCGGAGTTCCGCGCCTTCGCTGCCTCCTGGAACTTTCGCCACCTCACCAGCAGCCCTGAGTACCCGCAGAGCAACGGCCTCGCAGAGCGCGCCGTCCGCAGTGCCATGGAGCTGCTGGAGCATTGTAGACTTTCGCGGTCGGTTTTTACCTGGCCCTACTCAACATCCGCAATATTTCCCGTGACCCTGCCCTGGGCTCGCCTGCTCAGCGGCTCATGTCCCGCACCACACGCCCTCCGATCCCTGTCTCTCAGCGATCCCTAAAGCCCGCGGTCCTCAGCCCTGCTGCTGTCCAGGAGCGCATTGCCCAGAAACAGGCTATACAGAAGCGCACGCATGAAAAGTCCTGCCGTCCCCTTCCGCGTCTTTTCCCGAATCAGGTGGTCCGGATACAGTCGGCCTCCGGACACTACCGGCTGGCTGTTGTCGTCGGCTCTGCGGGCTCTCCGCGGTCTTACCTAGTTGACTACGAGGGTACCATCTACCGCCGGTCCCGCCAGAATTTGCTGCTGGTCGACGAGCCCGCTCCGCCTCCTGCATCCCCTTTTGCCCCTCCGGTTGCTTCCTCTCTGCCCACCACTCCTCGCATGCCCAGGAATCTGCCTTCACAACTCTTTGTACCCCGTTCTCCCACTGCTCCTCCTGGTCCCCCCTCACCTGCCTCGCCCGCTCGCGTGCCCGCAGCGGTGCCCGTTTCTCCTCCCCGATCTCCTCGTCCTCCCTCTCCTGCTCGTTCTCCTGCCCGTTCCCCTGTCACCGCTCCTGCTCGTGTCCCTGCTCTTCCTGCGGAGGAGGGGGAGGGCGGGCTGCGTACCCGCTCCGGGCGTTTGGTCAAGGCGCCTGTACGTTACGGGGAGTTTGCTTGAATGTTTGAACTGTTTCCTGCCGGTGTACGCGCAGGTTTGTTTCTAGCGTATGAGTCGTGGTCGCATTGTCATTATTGTAATGTTTTGTTTTCCAAGGGGAAGGATGTAGATCAGTGCATGCTCCTTTAACATAGTGCCCTCACCACTACTAACCACTACCCAGTATCTTCAGTATAATTGTAGCCTCCCCACCTCTCTCTAGCTCCAGTGACAGACCACGGACAGCTAGGGCACAGTGTGTGTATTATAACAATGTTTGTAATAAACTAGTAGTGGAGACATCGCGTGTTTGACGAGTCTTTACTTAAACTACCTGGAAATGTTGGGTGCATTCCATGGCCTAAAGTCATATTGTACTGGGTCATATCACCAGCATGGTAGACTACAGATAGACAATACCACCGTGGTAGCATACATTAACCACATGGGTGGAAACAAATCGACATCATGTAACCATCTGGTTAAAACAATTCGGCAATGGTGTATCCAGAAAGATATTTGGATATCAGCCACTTACCTACCAGGAAGACTAAATTTAATGGCAGACACCAGGTCACGCAAATTTAATGAAAACACCGAATGGATATTGAATAAAAATGTATTTGCTGATATTACAGCAAAATATGGAACACCAGATATCGATCTATTCGCATCCAGACTAAACCACCAGATATCAAATTATGTTTCATGGGAACCAGACCCTGGGGCAGCGGCGACAGATGCAGTTTCGCTGCATTGGGGGAAATTGTGTATTTACGCATTCCCTCCTTTCTGCCTCATCAGTCGGGTATTAAGGAAAATACAACAAGACTCTGCGTCTGGTATTTTGGTAGTACCCGATTGGCCTATTCAACCATGGTTCCCAGTGGTACTAAACATGGTATTAACACCATGTATCACCATCCCACATAGACCAGATTTATTGCTACATCCCGTAACAAGGGATAGCCACCCATGCCATAAACATTTGAACTTATTAATTTGTAGAGTTTAAAAACACCTCTACTACAACTGGGACTGACGGACCGAACAGTGAACATGATCTCGGCGGCCCAAAGACAATCAACCAAAACACAGTATTTGGTCTATATCAGGAAGTGGGAAATGTACTGCCATAAAAACAACATCACCTACAGAGACATGAACATCCCGTCTGTTCTGGAACTTATGAGGGGAATTTTTAATACTAATCCCCCAAGAACCAGGTACTCCCAAATATGGGATGTAAGTATTGTCCTGAAGATGCTCAGGAATTGGTCTCCAGCAACAGCTCTGTCCCTACACAGACTGACATTAAAACAGTCATGCTAATTGCATTGGTCTCGGCACAGAGAGTACAGTCACTGCATAAACTAAGACTGGACAACATGACTTCCTCAACTGAAAATATTACGTTTCATATCTATGAGTTAGTAAAGCAGAACAGACAGGGATCAGCAGGCCTCAACATACAATTTAGGTCATACCCAACTGATGACCGTCTCTGTATAGTTAGACATCTGTCATTATACATAGAGAAAACAAAAATTCTAAGAGGCAATGAGAAGGCACTTTTGGTCAGCCACAAGCAACCACACAAAAGAGTGACGGTCCAGACCATCTCAAGATGGCTGAAACAGGTGCTAACACAGGCTGGGGTGGATACTAATATTTTTAAATCTCATTCCGCCAGGGCTGCAGCTACATCGGCAGCGATACAATTGGATGTACCAATTGACCAAATCCTCAAGGCAGCAGGATGGCCAGGGGAAAGAACATTCCAATTATTTTACAATAAACCAGTAATAAAACCTGGAACGTTTGCAGAAACAATTTTAAGTTCTGTAAATTAATGTAAGCGCATACAAAGGGATTCTAATTTGTGTTAATAAATTTTATGATTTCAATGTCGAATTCATGTCCAAATTATGTTAGCAGAATTCCTCCTACAGTCATCAAGGCAGACGTGATGCATGGACTCGTTTACCACAGCATGAAATCACAGAGCTTTAAAATCTTCACGTAGTCACTCACGAGACTCCGAAGTAAAATAGTAAGATTAAACGAGAACTTACCAGTTTGAAGTTTGATCTGTATTTTAGGAGGTGGTACGATGAGGGATTACGTGCCCTCCGCTCCCACCCTTGATCATATAATTAAGTGGTATCTCTTCTCTAACCTTACTATGTTTAGTCATTACAGTTATCTGTGATTTCACACCGCTGTTTTGAAGACACGCATGCGTCCTGGCGGGCTTCTTCACGTAATCCCTCATCGTAACTCCTCGTGAAATACAGATCAAACTTCAAACTGGTAAATTCTCGTTTAATCTTACTATTTAGAGGGACAGAGCAGTTCAGAGTGGTTTAGAGCGGCCTGGATGTATTTAGATGTGTGTAGAGGAGTTTAGAGGGGTTTAGAGAAATTTAGCGGGGCTTAGATGGGGTTAGAGGAGTCCAGAGGGATCACGAGGTGTTCAGAGGGGTTTAGGATGGGGTTCGAAGGATTTAGAGGGGTTTCGAGCAGGTTTCTTGGGGTGTAGAATTTTTACAGGGTTTTCTTTTTTCGTTTATTTTCTTTTTTAGAAGAAAGTACAATACAGTGGTACCTCAGGAGCCAAATATGTTGATATGTACACCTTCAATTTTAATTTGCCTTAAATTAATGAGAGAGAGAACGATAATAGAGAGTAGAAGAACGTGTAGTGTGTGTAAAACGAGAAAGAGAGAGTGAGGAAGAGAAGTAAGAAAGAAAAAAGAGCAAGAGAGAGTTTAGCAGATAGGAGATAGGAGATGAGTTTTTATATTGTTGACCATCTTTCACCCAGACCTGAAACAGATGGTTTTTACGATTTACAATGTTTTCGAGGGGATTAGATGGCTTTGATGGAGTTTACAGCGGGTTTCAGGGGTGTCGATGTGTTTAGAGGGGTTTCATTGAGTTTCGAGGGGTTTGGTATAGAGAGGTTTAGAGATGTTTAGAGGGTTTTCGAATGTTTCGGTTCAAAGGGGTCTGAGGGGTTTAGACGGTTTAGTGGTTCAGAGGGGTTTAGAGGGGTTTAAGAGTGATTTAGAGATGTTTAGAAATGTTTATGTGGGTACAGACGGGTTCAGAGGGGTGTGGAGCGGTATGGAGCGATTTAGAGGGGTTTAGAGGGGTTTAGAGGGCTTCAGGGTGGATATAGAGTGATTTAGAGGAGTCTTGAGTGGTTTAGACGGATTCAGTGGGGTTCAGGGGGGTTTTGAGGGATGTTGAGTGATTTTGAGGGGCTCAGAGGGGTTCAGAGGGATTCATAGGGGTTGAGAGGTTGAGAGCGGGTTAGACTTGTTTAGAAGTGTTTTGATGGGTTTAGAGGGGGTTTACAACGGTTCATAGGTGTTCAGAGCGGTTAACAGCGTTTCAAAGGTGTTCAGAAGGGTGCAGAGTGATTTGGACGTGTGTATATAGTGGTTTGAAGGGATTTAGAGGGGTACAGTTGTGTTTCGAGGGGTTTAGATGGCTTTTGTTGGGTTTAGAGGGGTTCAGATATGTTCGGAGGGGTTTAGAGGGGCTAAGCTAGGCTTGCAGGGGTACAGAGGGATCCAGAGTAGTTTGGAGGTGTTTAGAGGGGTTTAGAGTGAGTTAGAGGGATATACAGGGTTTCAGAGGTGCTCAGAAGGCGTTGGATGGTTTATAGGGTTTGAGGGGCGTTTAGAGGTTTTTACGGGTGTTCAGTGGGGTTTAGAGGGTTTTTTAAGGGGCAGAGGAGTTTTGGTGTTTTGGGTTAGAGGAGCTTAGAGTGGTCCAGAGGTGTCCAGAGTTGTTTAGAGAGGTTAAAGGGGGGTTTAGTGGTTAAAGGGGGTTTAGACGTGTTCAGATGGGCTGAGATGTGTTTGGAGGGGTTTGGAAGGGTTAAGGGGGGGCTTCCAGGGGTTAAGAGGAGTTTCCAGGGGTTTGGGTGTTTAGGGGTGTTTGGAGGGGTATCGGGGGGGTTAGATGGGATTGGGGGGGGTCTGGAGGGGTTTCGATGGGTTTAGATTGGTTTAGAGGGGGTTTAGAGAGTTTTGACGGGGTTAGATGAGTTCAGATGGGTTCCGAGCGGTTTAGCGGGGGTTTAGAGCGGTTTAGAGGGGTTGAGATGGTTTCAGAGGGGTATAGACGGATTTAGAGGGGGTTTGAGTGCTTCAGAGCGGTTCAGATGGGGTTTAGAGGTGTTGAGAGTGTTGTGGAGATTTTTAGAGGTGTTTAAAGGGGTTAAGAGTGGTTTAGAGGAGTTAAGATGTGGTTACATTGGGTTAGAGGTGTTTCGATGTGATTAGAGGGGTTTAATGGGTTTCTGGGGGTTAGAGGAGTTTTGAGGTGTTCAGGTGGGCTAAGTGGGGTTTAAAGGGGTGTAGATGCGTTTAGAGGGGTCTACGTCAGTTTAGAGCCATGTAGAGGGGTGCAGATGTGTTCAAAGGGGCTCGGAGGGGTTTAGAGGGGTTTGCAGGGTTTTCAGATTCAGATACAGATTCGATATTTTCTGTCGTTGTGCATTGCACAGTACAGGGACAATGAAATGCAGTTTGCATCTCACCCATGAGAGCGAACATTGAATAATGAACAATAAATATATACACGTACATACAGTAGTAGTAGTGCAATTTTTCTGGGGGAATGAATGTCCGGCGGGGGGGGGGGGGTGGTGACTGACAATCACCAAGCAGCAGAGTTAAGTAATGTAATAGCTGCAGGGTAAAAGCTGTTCCTGTAACTGCTGGTGCGGCAACGGAGAGACCTGTATCGCCTCTCGGATCGTAGGAGGGTAAACAGTCTGTGACTGGGATGAGAGCAGCACTTGACGATGCTGCGCGCCTTTCGCAGGCATCGATTGCTTTGGACAGACTCAATGGTGGGGAGTGAGGAACCGGTGATGCGTTGGGCAGTTTTCACCACCCTCTGCAGTGCTTTCCGTTCGGAGACAGAGCAGTTACCATAACATACTGTGAGACAGTTGGTAAGGATGCTCTCGATGGCGCAGCGGTAGAAGTTCACCAGAATCTGAGGAGACAGAGGAGTTTAGAGGTGTTTATAGAGGTTTAGCTGTTTGGAGGGGTTAAGAGGGGTTCAGATGCGTTTAGAGTGTTGCAGAGGGCGTTGAATGAGTTTAGAGGTATGTTGACAGTTTTCGAGGGATTTAGAGGGGTTCAGAGGTGTTCAGATGGTTTACAGGGATTTAGAAGGTATCAGAGTGGTTTAGATGGGTTCAGAGGGAATTAACGGCGTGTAGGAGGGGTTTAGAGGGATGTATATGGGCTTAGAGGGGTTTAGAGGTGTATAGATATGTTTATATGGGTACAGATGTGTTCAGAGGAGTTTTACCATCACCCCACCACCACCTCTCAGTCTGAAGAAGGTCTCCGACCCAAAATGTCACCTAATCTCCAGAATGCTGCCTGATCCGCTGAGTTACTCCAGCATGTTGTGTCTAGTGCCGAAGGGTAATGGACTGAAGCCACTCTTCTGTTTTTCTGACCAGCCAACTCCAAATGGGGATGTAGAAATGTCTGTTTGCATGGTAGAGGAAGCACTGAAGAAACAGATCAGGGACGTTTATTCGAACATCTCCATGAAACATTGACACATCATTTCACTTAAACTATATGTCAGTGCCAACCTCCACAGTTAGACACACTCAGGCAGAAATACAGATGCACAGAACTGTCAAGGGACCGTTGAGTCACGTTTAGCCCAATCTAGACAGAAGGATGGTTTGAATAGCAGAACAATCAGTAAAGTCTCGTGACAGGAGCCACAAAGAGAAATACTGTTTACAGGATTAGTTCGTTGAGACCTAATAGATTAGAATTGAGATGATGCGGGGTATCCAGGAAATGGTGGAGGTAAATGCATCTACGAGTATAGAATCATAGAGTCATACAGCATGGCCCTTCAGCCCAACTTTCCCACACCAACCAATATGTCACCTCTACCCTAGTCCCTCCTGCCTGCGCTTGGCCCATATCCCTCTAAATCTGTGCTATCCACGTACCTGTCTGTATGTTTCTTAAACATTGCGATAGTACCTAGATAAACTACCTCCTCTGCAAGCTCGTTCCTTACACCCATCACCCTTTGCGTGAGAAAGTTACCCCTCAGGTTCCTATTAAATCTTTCCTCCACCGCACCTTAAACCTATGTCCCACCCTTTGTGTGAATCACATGGAAGTTGATGAGAAAGTCAGGTAAATCCACGTGGACCAGCGTTGGGTGAAAAAGATCATGAGATGGTAAATCTCCCTAAAGTGAATCCCATGCTGGTTCATGAAGGTACAATGGAAAGTATTTCTGTGAAGAGTCAGGATGTGACATTATGTCCAGTAGTAAATGATCATCCAGTAACATGCAATGAATCTGCAAATGAAATAGAAATGAGCAGTAAACATAAGGATCACAGTTTGCTAATAGATATAACTATGTACATTTGGAAAAAAATTGTAAAGGTTTTTATTTTAACAATATGGGATGCAGTTTGGTTCTGAACAAGAACAATTCTTTGGTCAGAAGGTGGTGAATCTGTGGAATTCATTGCCACAGACAGCTGTGGAGGCCAAGCCAATGGATATTTTTAAGGCAGAGATTGACAGATTCTTGATTAGTAAGGGTGTCAGGGTTATTGGGAGAAGGCAGGAGAATGGGGTTGAGAGTGAAAGATAGATCAACCATGATTGAATGACGGAGTAGACTTGATGGGCCGAATTGCCTAATTTTGTTCCTATGACTTATGGACGCGAATGATACTATTGCTTTAAGGCTTTTAAATCTATAAGTAATGTCCTGTTCTCTGGTCTGCATGAAGCTACAAGGTACATACATTCAGCACATTGATGTGATTTGGCATGATAAGTGGACAAGGAACCTTTACTCATCCATAGTGCTTTGTAACTCTTAGTAAAACTGGTTGTTCTTGTTGATCTACCCCTCTGCATACTTTTGACTCCATATCTGGACCTCCTCATTAGCAGTATTTCCAACCAGGGGATTTTTATATGGGAAGGTTGAGCAGTGTGCAATATGAGCTGATATTTAACGTGAAGCTCATTTAACCCTATTGGAAGCACCATTGTCCTCTTATGACCAATGTTTTGTGATGTGAGTTTTTGAAATGCCCCACTGGTGTCCATGTTAATCTTAGAAAGGGTAATCCATGACAGGTATACAGGGAAGAGAGGTAGTGGAAGGGAACAATAAGCTAAAGATGAACACTAAGTCTCCAACAGATACATGTAGGATCCCTTTAAATGCCTGATACAAATAGACATACCCAAAGTAGAGACTCCAACTATTCAGAGAGTTGTGGGATCAGTGGCACAGTAGCGTAGTTGGTAGAGCTGTTGCCTCACACTGCCAGAGACCCGGGTTTGATCCCGACCTCTGGTGATGTCAGTGTGGAGTTTGCAGGTTCTCCCTGTGACCCCAAAGATGTGCAGTTTGTAGGTTTATTGACCACAGTAAATTGCACTTAGAAAGTAAGGAGTGGGTGAGAAAACAGGATAACAAATAGTTTAAACGAGTCTTCAATGGTCGGTGTGAACTTGATGGACTGGTTTCCGTGCTGTATCTCTTAACTAAACTAAACTAAATTTTCATGAAACAATGATTATGCTTTCAAAATTTATAAGGGGCATGACAAGGCAAACTGCAGATTTGATCATTATTGCACTGCAGAACTGGAGAAGCTTTAAGAGGATATTGCAAGCTGCGTAAGTGGGTAAGATAGATTATAATATGGAAAAAATAATGAAGCTATCCACTTTGGTGTACGATAGAGAAAAGCAGAGTGTCAAGTAGACCTTCTGAAGAAGGGTCCCCACCCGAAATGTCACCAAGCCATGTTCTACTGGGATGATTTTTGATTCAGTGACTTACTCCAGCACTTTGTGTCCTTTTTTTGTAAGCCAGCATCAGCAGTTCCTTGTTATTAGTTGAAGAAGATTTCTGAATGTTTGTACTCCAGTAATTGAAACCTAACGTGCACATGAGGCAAATGGTCTGGGTTTTTTTAATGAGAGGATTTGACTACCGTACTGTATAGGGTCTTGATGAGGCTGCATCCTTGAGGATTGTGTTCAATATTGGTCTTCTTTACCTATCCAATGATAAAGTTGCTGAAACACTGATGTAGTGAAGATTCACTTGACTGGCTCCAGGAAGCGCAGGATTGTTAGATGAGAGGTGATTGTGTAAACTTGGCGTGCTTAGAAGGCTGAGAGGTGATTTGACTGGGACATACAAAATTCTTGCAAGACTCGTGAGCATTATACCTGGCTGAGAAACATAAAAGGAACAGCTACAGTCTCAGAATATGAAGTAAGATATTTAGGATTGAGCTGAGGAGAAATGTCTTCTCTGTCTTGGAAGGTTGTCAACACTCAGCCATTGAACTTATTCAAATCAGAAAATAATTAATAATTAATAATAAGTTTAATAATTCAGGAAATTATTGCTGAGAATCCAATGGTGTATTCCTGCTCCTATTCCTTATATTCCTATAACATGTCGATCATTTCTGGCAACCTTGAAATGAGCATGCATCATATAGGCTGCGTGTATCAATTGTCTACATTACCACAGAGCAGCAGGAGCTGTATATTGTGCCTCTATGCCTTCCTGTGCTAGTTTGCCCAGCTCTACTCTTGCCTTTTTGGTGCAGACGTTCATCAGAAGACACGCGCCATCAGTACATTCTTGGAATTCAAATAAATTGTGGAATGTATTCTCAAATCCAGTCTTCCTTCCATCCTTTCCTTCCCGTCCCCATAGTCCTCCTTACTGCATACAATGCTAGTGACAATTTCAACCCTGCCTCTGTATTGTGGTGGGAAATGGCTTTCAATAACACAGTGGATGGAAAGCCTTAAGGTATGTTGATGTAAGCTCTTAGTAATTCCTGCTGCAATATTAACTGTTAAAACCTTTAGCAGTGATTATCGTCTAAAGTTCCTGACCTTCAATGATCGTAGCAAAGTTTGCATCTCAGTCTAAGATCAATGTGGAATAAAGTTGGGAAATGAACATTGAACATAGAACATAAAAATAGTACAGCGTAGGGACAGGCCCTTCAGCCCACGATGCCTGTTCCGAACAAGATGCCAAGATAAACTAATCTCTGCCTGCACCTGACCCAGATCCCTCCGGTCCATGAATATCCACGTGCTTACACAAAAGCCTCTTTATATCGTATCTGCCTCCATCATCCTGGTAGCACGTCCCACACACTCACTGCTCTCCATGTAAAGAAACATTGCCCCAGCTCATCTCCCCTAAACGTTGCTCCTCTTACCTTTTAGCTATGCCCTCTAGTCTTTGACATTTCCATTCAATTGAACGAATTCCAATGAATTTCACACTGTTTTTATATAGATTAATTAGGACTGATGGGAAAGCACGGGAGAGCTAAATTGAGTTTAGAAATTCAAGCATTGCTTCATTGGTTTGAAAAATTAATGGAAGCAGCTTTTGCTCCCATCTGCTGGCCAATAACAAGTTATCTGGATGTTAGGCTTCATAATTCCCATAAACCAGTGTGAAATGCAGGAGGCAATATTTCTCATCATTTGACACTTTGAATTATAAATCACCATTCAGTACTAACTTCCAGGATTATGACCAGTTGGATCACACTGCTGCCCGCACATCGGTGAAACCTGGTCAATTTATTTGTAACATGAAATCTGGAGCAAATAAGTGTGTGTCAATAACTGGAGAGCTCTCGAAATAAAAGCACATATGAAATGAATGCCGATTGAAGAGAAGCACTGCAGCATGTAATGCAGTTCCAAGTCCTCGTTTATCAAAGCTGTCATCAATTCACTGCAGAACATGTTTGTCGCAGTGATATTCCAGGGGCACTGGGGCTTCAATAAGACAGGGAACACACTACTGAGCAGGAATACTTAATGCTGTAGCTGGACTAGTGCCATGCTGTGGTTACAAGTCACAGTGCAAGGTGAACTACTGCAATAAAGCGATATTTAGATGCCCCATGCGAGGCTCACGAGAAACAATAACCTTGAGGTCCACACATGAAGGGAATGTTAGAGCTAAATACATTTTTGTTTTATCATGAAGCTTTAAAAGCAGCCAGAAGATAGAGAAGTGTTCGTTCTCGAAAATGAATCAGGTTTTATTTTTAACACTTTAAGGCATAATGGTACATAGAAAATCTTTAGAAAATTAAAATGGATGTGAAATTAGTTCCCTGATCATTATTTTATATGATATACAATAATATGTAAATTTTGGTCATTTGCTCTTGTTGTCTGAGAGAATAGAGCGATATCATCCCCTACCACTGGCATTCAGTAAGGGCATGATAACAATTCTCATTTTTTTTAGCCCTATGCCTACGAGATGCTTTAAATTATTAACAGATTTCCTTAAAATTTGGAGTGTACAAAACATTTTCTTTGTGCCAGATAGGGATACTAATAAGCACAGATCATCAGATAATATACCTGCTACTGTGACGTGGCTGTGCATAGATTCTTTATACCCTCAATTATATAGCGGTAATATCCATTCCTGCTGTTGACTCTGCAATGATAAACACTTCACTAGTGCATGACAAATCCAGCCAGATATAGGTGTTTCCAAATAATTTGCCACATCAAGTGTAAAATTAGTTCGATCTGCATTTTTGAAAATGATTTTCCTCAGGTTATTTTGACTGCCTCTGTTCCAACCTACTCATCCGATTAGAAATAAATAGCTATAATTGTTGAAACTTGTGGGATGCATCTGCCATTTCTGGATCAGCCTTGACTGTAGTGTTAATTTCTTATAGCAATTAATGTTATGTCATTCCATGTGCAATGTTGGGAAAGTATCCATGTAACATCTGCTGAGGTCTGATTTAAATCAATGACCGATTGCATTGGCAAGGCTTCATGCTCATTGCAGCAATTATGTTATTATCATTAAATCTGAGTAAAACTAAAATAATGTTATTTGGTAATTGTAGAATAAATACACTAGTAAGTATAAAGATAAATGGGGTGGAAGTTGAAAGAGTGCATGAAAATAAATTTCTTGGGGTTATAATTGACGATAAAATAAGCTGGAAATCACATATTAAACATGTAAAATTAAAATTGTCAAAAAGTATCTCTGTATTATACAAAGCCAAGCAAGCTCTGGATTACAAATCACTCCGTATTCTTTATTGTTCATTGATTTTACCCTACTTAAATTATTGTGCAGAAGTCTGGGGTAATAACTATAAAAATTCGATACACTCATTAACCATGATGCAAAAAAGAGCAATTCGTATTATCCATAATGCTAAGTATCTGGGTCATACGAATCCATTATTTTTAGAGTCAAAATTATTAAAATTAGAAGATTTGGTTACATTCAAAACAGCTCAGATAATGTTTAGGGCCAAAAATAAAAATTTACCTGGAAACATTCAAAAATTATTTAACGAGCGTGTGGGGGTTACAATTTAAGAGGAATATTTAACTTTAAGAAACAAAAAGTCCGTACGACTAGAAAAACCTTTTGTATTTCGGTTTGTGGAGTAGGAGTGTGGAATAAATTGAACGGGGAATTGAAGCAATGCACAAACATGATACATTTTAATATGATATATAAAAAATAATTCTCAATGGGTACAGGGATGGAGGGGATGGTTGACAAGTGGGGGTTAGTGTTTATCTATTGCTTTACTATTGTTTACTTATGTTAGGGTACTTCAGTTATGAAGTTTGTATGTACATAATAGTTGTATGTATATATATGTCTGTAGGTATTACGGGAAATTGCCTAGGGTAGTATTATTATTAGTAATGAATTGATTTTTAAATATGGTAGAAGTGTTGGGGAAAAGGGGTGAGATTTAATAAGTTATTCTTCTTCTCACTCCTTTTCGAGCTTGTACAGACACAGAGTTGGACATTGGAACTTTGATTTTGTTCTTCTCATTGCTTTGTAAATATTGATTGTAATGTCCAATTGTTTGATCATTTCGATTTTGTTAATATTAATGTCGTTAATGTCTTTACTTGTTCGGAATAAATAAATAAATAAATAAATAAATAAATAGATAATGTTGGGAAAGTATCCATGTAACATCTGCTGAGGTCTGATTTAAATCAATGACCGATTGCATTGGCAAGGCTTCATGCACAGGGAGGATATTGCAGCAATTATGTTATTATAAATAGAATATGCAAATCAACTTTATTGCGATACATGGGCAAACATTTGAACCAACAACTGTGCAGCAGGTTGACATTATGAGGTACTTACAGCCATGAATGTACATCTCGGGAAGTGCCCATTTTGAAAGGAAGGAACAAACTGGATGGTATTATTCAACAAAGATAATTTGTACTTTGAGCTTTTAGCACAGCAGGATGTTCCAAGGTGCCCCTTATTCAAGAGTCCAGAGAGCCTTATTGCCATACGTGCCGCAACGGAACAATAAATGTCCTCCTTGCAGTAGCAGTATAACAGGTTTAAGTACATTGTTGAGTGATATTTGACAATGTGATTCTTGCAGAAGAACTTACCCCAAAACATAGGCAGTTTTAAGGAGCAGCTTAAGTGAGAACAATGCAGTAGAGAAATTGGGAATTTAAGGAAGAGAATTTCAGATCTAAAGGCCTATGCATCTAGAGCAAAACCACCAATTATGCAACAATTAAAACTGAGAGTGCAAGAGAGTGTACCACAGATGGCAGTGGAGGGTATTTTTAAGGTGAACATTTGGAGATTCTTGATTAGTAAGGGTCAAAGGTCATGGGGAGAAAGCAGGAGAATTTGGTTGAGAGGGAGAGATAGATCAGCCATGAATGAGTGGTGAAGTAGATTTGTTTGACCAAATGGCCTAATTCTGCTCCTATCACTTATGACGAGGATAGAATTGGAGGAACATAATGTCTTTTCAATAGTAATAAATTAATCTTTGTTACTGCAGCTAAACATGCTAAAGGCCTGTGGTGTTTAATAGTGTTTTTTTGCATAAGTGTCAACCAAAGTGATTGTCAAATTCAATGGCTACCCATGGTTAAAGGAGCAGCTACTGTATGTGCTTATGTGACAATGGCATTAACTTACTGCAGGGAGGTTACATGGAAACAGATGTTTTTCCCTTTGTACTGTTTAAATCAAGGGCAGCTTTTTTCTGTCTGTCAACTTTGAGAATAACTTTTAAATGGTTCCCTAGTTTCCCATCGAAATCCTGTTATAACCAGTTTGGCCCAATTAATGCTAATTGTGTTACCCTAATTCTCATTGTATCCAACTTGTGTTGTGAAGACACGTGTTACAGCAGAACCATTTGTACTTGTAGCATGTCTATTCAGCAAAGCAGATTCCTAAATTCATATTAATACACCCACAATATAAATAATAAGCATATATTATACCTTTTACTTCACAATCTAGGAGAGAAAACAAACTGAGTAAGAGGAAGGATTATGGGATTATTAGAGTGATATAAAGTGAAGGAGACATAAAAGAAAATACTTTTTCAAAGAACATCTGCAATTATTAGAATCTGCAAGAAATGTGTATATATGTTTAAATGTTGTTTTCAATGAAATAGAGATTGTTTGGTAATAAGCAAGATATATAATACATCATTAAAAAGACTTACAATCGAATGAGTAATCCTTACTTTTTTCTCTTGTGTTTAGTGAATGCCAAATCTGTCTGTACAACATAGATTAATAAAACCTCTGTAGTTAAATTCAAATTAAACATAAGTAAAGGTAGTCCCTTGAGGGTTGAGATAAGAGGAATTGATAAAGATATTGAGCAAACTATTATTATCTTTATGGTAAAAGACACCAAGCCATTTTAATAAGGGCACAAACACCAGGATCTAATGAGAATTAAGAACTTAAATAATTTGTTAGAAAACAACCAATTAGTACTGGAGATATTAATGGGACTAACATATTATAAACACCCTCACCTAATTATCTATGCCTTATGATTTCAAAAATGATGCACAAATGGAAGTTACTTTGGTATTTATCTGCCAAGTATCCAAAGATTTTAGAATGATCCTTGTTTAATGAGTGATTTTATAAATGATTCATGGGAGGTAGCGAATGATGCTCTCACTAAAGCAAGGAGGAGGAGGAGGGATGGAGAGCCTTGTAATGTGGTTTCAAGACATCAATCTTCCACCTAGTAGAAGAGTCTAGGACAAGGGGCTATAGCCTCAGAATAAAATGACGAACCTTTAGAAAGGAGATGCGGAGGAATTTCTTTAGTCAGAGGGTGGTGAATCTGTGAAATGCATTGCCACAAACGGCTGTTGAGGCCAAGTCATTGGGTATTCTTAAGGCACAGATTGACTGATTCATGATTAGTATGGGTGTCACGGGTTATGGGGAAAAGGCAGGAGAATGGGGTTGAGTGGGAAAGATAGATCAGCCATGATTGAATGGCGGAGTAAACTTGATGGGCTGAATGGCCTAATTCTTCTCCTATAACTTATAAACTTATGATTTCTAACAACTTTTACAGATGCAAGATAGAGAGCATTCTATCAGGATGCATCACAAGTTGGTTTGGCAACAGTTTTAGCGAAGATACAAGAACTTACAGAGTTGTGGATGTAGCCCAGTCCATCGCACAAACCAATTCCCCACCATTGACTCCACCTATACTTCACATAGCCTTGGAAATGCAGCCAACATAATCAAGGACATTTTTCATCCTTTTTCATCCCCTCTTCCCTTCCCTGGGGTTTGTAGATACAAAAACTTGAAGGCACATACCACCAGATTCAGGAATAGCTTCTTCCTTGCTTTTAAGTAACTACAGACAGGCCTCCCATTAGGGTGTAGTCTCAATCTTCCAATCTACCTGACTGCAGAATTTAGACTTCTTCTCTGCAACTGTAACGCTATAAGGCTGCAACAGTATATTCTTCATTCTGGTATTTTTTCTCTTGTTGTATTTGTATAGGACTTGATTGTCCAGTATGGTATTATTAGACTGGATAGCACACAAGTAAAGCTTTTTCACTGTATCTCAGTGCATGTAACCATAATAAACCCCAATACCAAAACCAACAGTAATCAATAAACCATTTAGCTTAACATCAGTGGTGCTAGAAACTGTGTTTCAAGACTTGTAAAGTGAACATTTGTTAAGAGAGAATGTAAGAGTATGATGTAAACTTTCTTACAGAATGTAGCGGCAGGTTTTTATATCGTTCAAGCGATTACTCCCTCTAGCCGCTAAATAGACTGCATGGTTTAGGGGAATGTCTTTATACGCATGCGAGCTCACCGTCCGACCTTCAGAGCTTCTTCACAGATAAGTTTGCAAAACACAGTCTTTTGATTTATAAATTAGTTATTGTTGATGAAAAACAATAAGGCATATCCAAACTTCTTCCGACTCGTTACTATAATCTTCATTGAACTCCAACTTATCGCTTTAAACATTAGAAAAATCCTTGTGTCTCTGTTACACTTCGCATGGTCAAAGGGTAAACCTTCTCCATGCTGGTCTGAAACTAAACTAACAACTAAGCTTCTGTGCAAGAAACTTAGCTCGAAACACGCCCAAAAATACGTCATAAATCCCACCCACAATATAACGGGCAGTCTAAAAGTTAAAGACACATGCCATCATCAATAACAGACAAAACAAGCTAAATGGCCACCACACAGAATGCTATAATGTTCTGGGTAAAAGGTTATGCTTCATATTATTAGAGATTTACAGTATGTATTGGACCGAGAATAATAGTTAACTGAAAGCAGTAGAAGTAAACAGTTGTTTGCAGAGTGTAGCCAGTGGATACCATGGGGATGTGTAAACTCTACAAGTCACTGATGTGGGAAAGTACGTTGTGAAGCTGAATGTGCTACAGACAACTGGAGGACTGGCAAATGTATTGCTGTATTGTGTGTTGAAATGTGAAGTCATCCACTTTGGTCGGATAGCTATTAAGGCAGGTTAGTGAAATGTGTTGCACCTGTAGTCAGGATCGATCCCTGGTCTCTAGTGCTGTAACCAGCAACTCTACCGCTGTGCCACTGTGCCACCCTCCGGCTTTTCCTTCTTATCCTCCCACTTTCCCTTCCTTCCTGTTCCCTTGCATCCATATCTCTCCACCCGGCTTTACATTTCACTCCTTCACATTTCATTCATTTACTTGTCTGAAACGCTTTTGTCTCCTTTTCACCTCTTACAAACCTTTGTCACTTGCTCCACCCATCTGCCAATCAACTCCCTTGTCTATATCCACCTATCGCTAACCAGGCTTTGCCCCTCTCTTTTCCAGTTTCCATCGGTCTGTAGAAGCCTCCTGACCCAAAACATTGTCTGTCCTTACCGCCACAGATGCTGCCTGTCCCGTTGAATTCCTCCAACCTTTTGTTTTCTTGCTCAAGATTCCTGCAGCTGCATTTTCTTGTGTCACTGCTGGTATCACTGTGGGTGGAGGAAGGGAAGCCAATGCTGCTCATTCTTTGGCTGCATCAGGACAGAGAAGAAAAGAGTCAGACAGCTCGGCAGATGCTGGGCTGACTGGAGAGATTCTGGTGTGTGACCACATGCCTGACCTTATCAATAAAGTCTGGGGAACATAAAGTTCCTGACGAGGGTTTCATGAACAGATGGGCTGAATATGAGAGGAGGTGGACAATGTCATTGAGATAATGCAAGCCGATTTTATGGTGAAAAAGACGGATGTAAGAAGCTCAAGGTCGTTGGAAGCTTAAAGTCAAGTGGAATGCAGTTTAAAAGCAACATACAGGTCCACCACTGATTTTCCAGCAAATGGTGTTCTGCACCCCTCCCCCCCCCCCCCCCCCCCACCCTTTAATCCGGTCAAAATCCCTCCCCGAATGTGGCGCCTAGGCCGGTGAAGCGGCCGGTCTCGATCTCTAGCGGACCTCTGCGCCGATCAGTGGGTCAAATTTGTTGCCCGCGGCTAGGAGCTGGAACTATGGCCCGTCCCCACAGCTGTCTTCCATGGCTGAATTTGTGGGCTGGTATCTCGGCCCTTAAGCCGTGACCTTTGTTTGTCAATGGTTTGTCAAATTGGTGGTGGACCTGTACCTCATTCTGATGGAGAGTAAGAATTAAATTGTTATTGTGCAAACAAAGGGAGAGAAACACTATGTTGAATCCCCTCCACATCTAAACTGTAGTTCCACTGACTTCATAAAGTCTTAGACTCATATGGGATACAGCATAGAAATAGACCCTTCAGCCCAATGAGACCATGCTGACCATCAAGCACCTACTGACACTAATTCTACATCATCCCTATTTGTTCTCACATTCCCATTAACTCCTCGAGACTTTATCACTCACTTAAATATCAGGATAATTTAACAGTTAACCTATGAATTCTCATTAGTTTAGTTTAGTTTAGAGGTGCAGCGAGGAAAATAGGTCCCTCGACCCACCGAGTCCATGATGACCATTGATCACAAGCACACTCATCCCATGTTATCCCACTTTCACATCCTACACGCAATTTGACAGAAGCCAATTAACCTACAAACTCACACATCTTTGGAATGCGGGAGAAAACCGGAACACCCGGAGAAAACCAACGCAGTCGCAGGGAGAACGTACAAACTCTGCGCAGACAGCAAGAGTAGTCTGGATCGAACCCTGGTCTCTGGTGCTGTGAGGCAACAGCTCTTCCAATGTGCCACTGTGCTACCCTCATGTGTGGGAGGAAATCAGGGCACTGGGAAGAAACAAATCTGTCCACAGGAAGAATGTGCAATCTTCACACAGCCAGCACCATAAATATGTATCATATAATTCATCAGAATTTCTCAGCAAACAGATAATTGCAGAAGTGCAAAGGGGATCAGAAATAGAAAATAAGTAGGCGTAGGAGTAAATATCTTAGATGCAGAAACAAAAACATTTGGAACCTATTGTGATACTTGAAGACATCCTTTGAATTCCAAATAGGCAATCAGTGTACATGTGCAGGAAGGAACTACAGATGCTGGTTTACACCGGACGATACAGAATGCTGGAGTAACTCAGCGAGTCAAGCAGCATCTCTGGATTCCTCGTATTATCCTCGACTCATCATTACCTGTAATTCGTTCAATAATGTTGGTATTGTCAGTGAATTTAAAGATGGAGAAGGAACTGTGTCCTGCTACACAAAGTGAGTAGAGCACTGGTGCTCCTGCACTGATAGTTATTGAGGAAGACTTGTTGTCAATCCATTCCAATTATGGTCTGTTACTGAGGAAGTTGTGGATCCAGTTGGAAAGGGATGCAGAGAGACCCAGTTCCCTGAGCTGAGTAACATGTTTGGAGGGGATGATGGTGTTGAATACGGAGCTGTAGTCGTTGAACAACAGTCTGCCGTGTGTGTTTTGATTGTCCAAGTGGTCCAGTGCAGAGTGGAGAGTCAGTGAGACTGCATTCTCCATTGATCTATTGTGGTTGTAGTCAAATTGTGTTGGGTCCAGGTTCTTGCTAAGGAAGGCATTGACTTTCTGCATAACCA
Source organism: Amblyraja radiata (assembly GCF_010909765.2). Taxonomy (NCBI): domain Eukaryota; kingdom Metazoa; phylum Chordata; class Chondrichthyes; order Rajiformes; family Rajidae; genus Amblyraja; species Amblyraja radiata. The sequence goes on along the minus strand of NW_022630619.1, from coordinate 43,401 downwards.
ACCTGTTGCTCAATGTTGGGAGCAGGAGGAAGAACCAATTAACAAACCTATCCATCTTGGCCCATTGGTACCATTTAGGTTATTCCTGTGTTGAAGTACTGTGTTGGCTCTGTGGAAGCTACAAAAACTAATTATTTTATTATTTAAAACAAAATTTAAAAAAAACAATGGAGTGGGTGATAACGGCAGGTAAAATAAAGTACCTAAAGTTCTACTGAAGACATATGCAAAGGTGATGTTTCTGTGAGCAAAATAACTGATAACTAACAAACTACTCAATATAATACAATACTGAGTCTGAACGAGTGTCGATCCAAAACGTCACCTATTGATGTTCTCCAGAGTTGCTGCCTGACCTGTTGAGTTACTCCGGCACTTTGTGTCCTTTGCATATTAACCAGCACCTTTGCTTAGACTAATACATTTGCCTAGATTGGAGCCTAGCGCTCAGAAGGGACAAGTGTACTCTGGGACATGTTGGCCGGTGTGGGCAAGTTGGGCCGAAAGGCCTGTTTCCACTCTGTATCACTCTATGACTCCATGACTAAGCGAAAGGGAGGAGAAAAAAACCTGCTAAGTAGCAATATTTTTAACAAACTCACTTTGCCATTCTTTCACTTCTCAAATGAAGCATCAGGTCGGAATTATCACCATGAAGTGAGTGTTATGATATGAGAATAAATTGGAAGAATCATTGATGAGATTTAATAATAATGACTACAGACCAGTAGCGCTCACTTCACATATAATGAAGACATTTGAGAGACTTGTCCTTTCCTACATCAGGACTAGTGTGTCAAATCAAATGGATCCTTTACAGTTTGCATATCAGCCTAACAGCAGTGTCGATGATGCCCTCATTTACATGCTGCAGAGGGTGTACACACATTTGGACACTACTGATGCATCTGTAAGGATTACTTTTTTTGACTTTTCAAGCGCCTTCAACACAATTCAGCCCCGACTGCTAGGGGAGAAGATGGAGAAGATGAAAGTGGATCCATCACTGGTACTGTGGTGTTTGGATTACCTTTCCCTCAGACCACAGTACGTGCGCCTACAGAACAGTGTCTCGGGCACCATCTTGAGCAGCACAGGGGCTCCACAAGGAACTGTGCTGGCTCCGTTCCTGTTTACCATCTACACAGCGGTTCTCCAATGTAACACCAACAGCTGCTTTTTGCAGAAGTTTTCGGATGATACAGCTGTTGTCGGCCTCATTAAAGGGGGCAATGAGGAGGAATATAGAGACATAATAAGTAACTTTGTGGAGTGGAGCGCACACAATAACCTCCATCTTAACACCAAAAAAACAAAGGAGATAGTTGTGGACTTCAGGAGGGGGAGGAGGAGGACTCAAGCAACGCCGATCACCATTAAGGGCACTGAGGTGGAGGTGGTCGCTAATCACAGGTACCTTGGGGTGCAGCTTGACAGTGAGCTGAACTGGAAGTGTCATATGGAGGCGGTGTACAGGAAGGGACAAAGCCAACTGTATTTTTTAAGGAGGCTGAGGTCATTTAATATCTGCCAACCCCTACTGTGCAGTGTCTACCATTCAGTGGTGGCCAGTGCTCTGTTTTTTGCTGTGGCCTGTTGGGGAGATGGCGCCCGTATAGCGGATAAAAACAGACTGGACAAACTAATCAGGAAGGCCGGCTCAGTGGTCGGGGCTGAGCAACGAACGGTCCAGCAGGTGGCAGAGGCCAGAACTCTGAACAAACTAGGTTCTATAATGACCAACCCCACTCACCCACTCCATGCCCTGAAGGTGATCAAGAGCAGCATCTTCAGTCAGAGGCTGATTGCACCAATGTGCAAAACGGAGAGACATAGGAAGTCCTGTTTACCAGCTGCTATAAGATTATATAATGCGCATAAATAACTGCACTTTTTTAAAATTAATTGTATTTTAACTTGTATTTTAACGTATTTTAACTTGTTAAGTATGGAAGCCATTTGAGGAAATGTGTGGTGTTATGTCTGTCTTGAAGCTGTCGTGGCACTGTAATTTCCTGAAAAGGATTACTAAAGGTATAATCTAATCTAATCTAATCTAATATGATGATTAGGTTAAGTGATTTAGGCTGGCACTACATCCTGTGAGAAAATAATTTCTTTGCATATTTCATGTGGTATGATTTGTAGCTCGAGTGACACAATTGTGCATGAACACTCCTGGAGGTGGATTTGAGTGATAACAAATTACTTGTCACAACAAACCACTTTGCTCTAACTATGATAGATTGCAGGAGCTGTACAGTATCCATCTTTCAAATTTGCCAGGCAAATGGGGGTTACTGCAGTTTATTGTTTTATTTATATACAAATAGCATAATATTTATTTCTTACATTCTGGACAAGTTTATTCATGGTGAGTGTCACAGGCCATCCTTATTTTGTTATCTGTTAAATAGAGCCTCAAAATAATAGCGTAAAATGGTGTCCCTTGTGGAGCTGCTGCTTCACAGTAACCTGGGTTCGATCTTGACCATGGGTGCTGTCCGTGTGGAGTTTGCACGTTCTACCTCTGACCATGTGTGTTTCTTTTGGGTGCTCCGGTTTCCTCCCACATCCCAAAGACGTACGGGTTTGTAAGTTCATGTGTAGATTGTGCGTAGCGAGTAGATGAGGCGAGTGCGATAGCAGAACTAGTGTGAGCGGGTGATCAATGGCTGGCGTGGACTCGGTTGGCTGAAGGGCTTATATCTGTACCGTTTGGTCAATCAATCAAGTGTGGAATGTGATGGGTGTGCAGCAAGGCTTCCTCTTGCTAACAACACATCTTCAGAAGTATTTGTACTTCCTGGACATACTTATTCCACACAAGGTCACTAAAACTATATTGACCAAAAGAGATTTCCATTTCATTAATTCAAATGACAAAGATGAACACAAAAAGCTGGAGTAACTCAGCGGGATAGGCAGCATCTTTGGTTTAAACTAGCATCTGCAGTTCCTTCTTAGACAAAAATGAACTATCTATTCAAAGATGTTCTCTGTCTAAACCTTAAAAATGGTTTCCCCACAATTAAAGATTGATTGGCAAAAACACTAGGCTGAGATATCAAACTAAGTGTTTGTTAAGATTCTCTAACTTTTTGTATTTGTGTGAAAAAAATGAAAGATGCATTGATTTGAAATATCTATCCTCAGGCAGTTTAACAATCCAATTGTTAATATGCTCCAGCATTTAAATTTGACATCGAGAAATGCTTTCATTATATACTAACTTATTGTAAGGTTTATTTGCAGGTTGCAAAATTAGTCATGACCAAAAATGTAAATCCACTGTGCAATGGTGACAGCCACATTGATTTCAGAATTGGGACTATCACGCATTAGGCTGTTGTCGTTGTAAAATGGTGATGTTTCAGGTTAAGACCCTTTTTCAGACTGATTGTCGGGGGGAGGGAGAAGAAACCTGGAAGAGGGGAGAGGCAGGATAAGGCATTGCAGGTTAACACAGGGGAGTGTTTATTCTTTCATAAGCAGATGGTTGAAACAAAGGCCAGAGATAAAAGCAGGTGTGAGAGAGAGTTGAGTGGTTGTGAATTGTAAAGCCAGAGGACGGAAAGTGGGGGTGGGGGGGATATGTGGGGTGGAGGCGGTGGGAAAGGGGAGAAATAGCTGGGAGTCTAGGTTGGACACAGAGGATTATAGGGGAGGGGGAAGAAATGGGGGGTTTGCAGGGGAGAAATGGAGGGGTTTTATTTGAGAGATTTATTAGGAGGTTACCTAAAATTGGAGAAATTGTAAGCTATGATGTGCTGTTCATCCAGTTTGCTTGTGATCCCATTCTGGTAATGGAGGAGGCCCAGGACAGAAAGGTCAGTATGGGATTGAGAAGGGGAGTTAAAATGGTGGCCTTGACTTACTGAGCGCAAGTGTTCAGCTTGTGTAAGACCTACTGGATCTCTCGGTTGCTAAGCATTTTAACGCCCTTTCCCATTCCCATACTGACCTTTCTGCCATGGGCCTCTCTCTCTACTGATGTTGTTTGAACAGTGGAGCATTCCCAGCACTCTGCTTTTGTAGTTTTACACTCCATCACCAATTTCTCACATTCAATATCATCCTAGTGCACCTCCCTGGCAAAATGATGCTGAATGAGTTGAAGTAAAAATGGTGCTGTCAGGGACCTTGTATCGTAGAGTCATGGAGTCATACAGCGTCAGCCCAACTTACCCAGACCCACTACACTAGTTCCACCTGCCTAATTTGGGTCCATATTCCTCTAAACCTACTCCATCCATGTATCTTTCTAAATGTTTCTTAAATGTTCCGATAGTACCGGCCTCAACTACCTCCTCTGGCAGCTTGTTCCATACACCCACCACCCTTTGTGTAAAAAAAGCTACCCCTCAGTTTCTAATTAAATCTCAGGTTTTTAATTGCCCGACTCTGGGAAAAAGATTGTGTTTACCTAATCTATTCCTCTCGTGGTTTTATACCTCTATAATATCATCCCTCATCCTCCTGCACTCCAAGGAACAAAGTTCCTCCCGCATCCTAAAGTTGCGCAGGTTTGTAGATTGATTGGCATCGGTAAATTGCCCCTAATGTGTCGGGAGCGGATGAGAATGTGGGATAACAAAGAACTAGTGAGAATGGGTGATCAATAATCAGTGTGGACTCAGTGGGCCAATGGGCCTGTTTCCATGCTATATCACTAAGATAAATTAATTGCAATTCAAACCACTTTACAGAGGATTTCACTGGGTTAGTTTTACTTTGCTGAAAACAAGATTTTGTACATGTGGTAGGCGGTAATGCCATCTTTGCGTCTGTGCAATGATCTTACAGAATTGAATTAAATTTATAAATTAAAAGGCCATAAACTTTAGAAAATGATTAGTAATTTGATGATGCCAAAATGTAAAACATCCAGATGTTGGATTATGGAGAGATTTGAAACAAGGATGGGAGTTTCAGTAGAAAAAATGAACTTCAGATACTGGTTTACAAAAAAAATGCACAAAGTGCTGGAGTAACTCAACAGATCAGGCAGCATCTCTGGAGAACATGGAGAGGCGATGTTTCAGGTCAGGTCCCTTCTGTGGACAAAGAACTTCAGATGGGAGTTTTATTTAGTTAGTTTAGTTTATCGTCACATGTTCTGAGGTACAGTGAAAAGGTTTAGTTGCATTCTCCCTAGTCAGCGGAAAGACTATACATGATTACAATCGAGCCATGTACAGCAACATGATAAAGGGAATACCATTTAGTGCAAGATAAAGTCTAGTAAGGTCTGATTAAAGATAGTCCAAGGGTCTCCAATGAATAGATGGGAGCTTGGGACCGCTGTCGAGTTGTTGATAGGATGGTTCAGTTGCCTAATAACACTAACTTTCAGTGCTTATTCAAATAATTTATAGGGAGAAGTCAAGAATGGAATAGCATGACTCAGAATTTAGAATCAGGCATCATAGTCTGGCAAGTACATTAAACAGAACTATGGTAAGCTGCAAACAGTACAGACAAAAAGGAGGCTTTGATTGCTGACAGCCGTCACAGATTTACTTGAAGCCTTCACTCAGAAAATTATTCCAAGCACTGAATTTACAGCCTGATCTTTGGATCCCTAGGATTGAGTGATGTCTTCCCTTGTACAGGCCATTAAAGAATCAGGGACATCAAATTGCTCCTCAGAATTGAACAGTGTTCAGCTACATTAACGTGAAAGAAGTTAATAAAAGAGAAGATAACTCACCACATCAGGTCTATCAGTTTATCCATATTAGTAAGATGGTTTGGTTGCTGTGGGCCTTTTCTATTAGGAGATGATCGTGGACGCAAAGGGCATAAAGTAATAATGGCAAATTCCTCAGAAGAGCACCAGGCCACTCTACAACTTGAATATGGCATCCTCCTGTCGTGTCCAACGTTACTCGGTCCTCTGATGAGATGCACTCATTTTGCTTGCATTGCAGCAAGAGGAAATGGCATCAAATGCATTAGTGATGCTCACACAATGTGTGCCGGGCTGAATTTAAGGGTCTAAAACACAGTTAAAGTCTCCTCCAATTATAACATTTTGATAATTAAATTCTGCAATTATATTCAGAATTTTATTAAAAAATTGAGGGTTAACAAAATTGGGTGCATATATGTTTACCAGCGTAATTGGCATATTATTGATCTCTCCTGCTACTATAAGGTATCTCCCTTCCTTATCTGAAATAATATTCTTTGATTTAAATGGAATTCCTTTACGAATAATGATAGCGGTACCTCTAGATTTGGAAGTAAATGAAGAGTGAAATGTTTGGCCTATCCAGTTCGCCCTCAGTCTCGTCTGATCTTGATGTTTAAGATGCGTTTCCTGTAGAAACGAAATATCCGTGTTGTATGATTTCAACTGAGCTAGTATCTTGCCCCTTTTAATAGGTTCATTAATACCCCTTATATTCCAACTACATAGTGTGATTCCTCCCATTTTCTTTTGATTGTCGTCATACATTTTTACCTATTTTGATGACCTTATTTATTATGGTGCATTCATACCTCAGGACTCTGGTTATTTTGGGAGCATTTATAATATAGACTTCCTTGGTAGTTCCCCTCTGCGATTGTCCTTGAAAAAAAAAACACATAGATGTGACATATTGTGATAAAAAAAAAAAGTATATCAAATAAATTTACGGTGTCTGAGTTTCGGACACCGTAGTGAGTGGCCCACTCGTCTGTGGGGTACGACATCGATATCGCTTCCGGCGTAGATGTTATAAGGTTAGCCCCGCTGCCTTTATTACCCAAAACCTAGGGGGTCGGTACCGTTTCCAAATCAGTTCTATTTCACCCAGTTGCAGTATATATATACATGTTTCATTCCGACTTATCAAATCTAATCATGTATTCAGTTACTTATATTCCTCACTCTTTATCTCTTAACTATTTGTAATTGGTTTTAGTATTGTTAAAAGTGAGTTGTTCGCTGAAAGGGTTAACCGAAGTCAGGCTCCTGGAATTATGCCAGGTGCCTGAGTCTCCTCCCCTCCCCACTCGAGCTGCGGAACATATGTGATTACTGTTGTCTGCGTTATAAAGCAGGCAACACATTTTTATCAGTTTCAGTTGCTATTTCTATATTAGTATTGTTAATTATTAATTATTATTAATTCTCAATATTTTGTAAAACCAGATAAGCCATGTGATGTTTTTCGCTCTCAGCTCAGCAGATCGCCACTCCCATGTTATCAGTCTTTCCTCATTTGAGCACAGAATGTCCTTGAGTTAGATTCCGCAATGTTCAAGGCGAGATAATAATGTCTAGACACGTCTCGTGGAAAATCTGTTGCGTGTAGTAATTTTTAAAGATTGGTGTTGTTCACTTATTTCACTTTTCTTGTGATATTCTTGTTGGGGGAATAAGCAAATTAATTTGTTCATGACGTCTTGGTGATCAATCTTCAATTGTTGCTGCCTTGGCCACGATTTCTTGAGCGTATTTAAGAGATTCTACCGAGTTAATGAATGTTTTTGAGATTCCCATGAAAGTAATACGCATTCTGGCCGGATAATACACTCCACATATGACACCCTTGACACCGTAAAGAGCTTCTCTGGTCTGTGAGAACTTTCTTCTCTTTTGCACAATCTCGTAAGGGTAGTCCCGTAGGAGTTTAATAGAATCATTTCTGTACATCATCTTCTCTCCGTATTTGATCTTTTTCATCAGCGCTTCCATTGTTGGGATATCCCGAAGTTTAATTATGATCTGTCGTGGGTAGGCATGTTCTCCTTGAGATCTTGGTTTAAATCTGGGTAGTCGATGTGCTTCTTCAATTACAGGTGCCTCAGGTAGATTGAGCACGTGTTTAATTAGGTTGGCAGTGTACTCACGAGCATTGTCCCCCTCAGCTCCCTCTTTTACTCCACGTATTCGTATATTTTGACGTCTTGAGCGAGCTTCTAGGTCAACATATTTATCAGAAACATTTGTAAGTTGGCTCTTGAGGCTGTCTATTTCTAACTTCATCGTCTGCATCTCTCCGGTCATCTCTTCCACAACAGCTTCCATATCTTTCACTGCAGTTACATTTGCAGAAACAGTTTCATGCACAGCCTCAAACATCTTTGTGGTCTCTTCTGCCACCTTATTAATTTTTCCCGTTAATTCTTCTTGCACATCATCAACTTTTTTTTGCAGAGCACCAATGCCCGCAAGTATTTTTTCATTACCGGCATTAATAGATGCATGCATGTTTTCCATCAAATTTAAGTTTCCAGCTTTCAAATCATTTTTCAAATCTCTTACCGAGTTCTTTAACTCCTCCATTTCGGTTTTCTCTTTTGTGGTCATCTCAGTCTTAGATCGTGTAGCCATTCCAGAGACCACTCCAGAGGTCAGTTTTGCAGTTTCTTGATGTTCCTGAGTCTTCAGCAGTTGTTTTGTGACTTTCCTCTGTGGGCTCTGACCTGGAGACGTACTTTTCATTTAAAATTACTTTCCCTCCGTTAAATTCATGGCATCAGCACCGCGACATGAGACTCCGGTAAGTTTTTAAAAACGGTCCCGACCTCCAGACCCGATTTTAACGCGAAAAATCGCGATTTTTTCAGCGGAGCTAGAAAGTTTGTGACTGCTAACAAAGCATGTCGCCACCGGAAGCCTGTACCTCATTCTGATGGAGAGTAAGAATTAAATTGTTATTGTGCAAACAAAGGGAGAGAAACACTATGTTGAATCCCCTCCACATCTAAACTGTAGTTCCACTGACTTCATAAAGTCTTAGACTCATATGGGATACAGCATAGAAATAGACCCTCCAGCCCAATGAGACCATGCTGACCATCAAGCACCTACTGACACTAATTCTACATCATCCCTATTTGTTCTCCTCACATTCCCATTAACTCCTCGAGACTTTATCACTCACTTAAATATCAGGATAATTTAACAGTTAACCTATGAATTCTCATTAGTTTAGTTTAGTTTAGAGGTGCAGCAAGGAAAATAGGTCCCTCGACCCACCGAGTCCATGGTGACCATTGATCACAAGCACACTCATCCCATGTTATCCCACTTTCACATCCTACACGCAATTTGACAGAAGCCAATTAACCTACAAACTCACACATCTTTGGAATGCGGGAGAAAACCGGAACACCCGGAGAAAACCAACGCAGTCGCAGGGAGAACGTACAAACTCTGCGCAGACAGCAAAAGTAGTCTGGATCGAACCCTGGTCTCTGGTGCTGTGAGGCAACAGCTCTTCCAATGTGCCACTGTGCTACCCTCGTGTGTGGGAGGAAATCAGGGCACTGGGAAGAAACAAATCTGTCCACAGGAAGAATGTGCAATCTTCACACAGCCAGCACCATAAATATGTATCATATAATTCATCAGCATTTCTCAGCAAACAGATAATTGCAGAAGTGCAAAGGGGATTAGAGATAAAAAAGAAGTAGGCGTAGGAGTAAATATCTTAGATGCAGAAACAAAAACATTTGGAACCTATTGTGATACTTGAAGACATCCTTTGAATTCCAAATAGGCAATCAGTGTACATGTGCAGGAAGGAACTACAGATGGTGGTTTACACCGAAAGATACAGAATGCTGGAGTAACTCAGCGGGTCAAGCAGCATCTCTGGATTCCTCGTATTATCCTCGACTCATCATTACCTGTAATTCGTTCAATAATGTTGGTATTGTCAGTGAATTTAAAGATGGAGAAGGAACTGTGTCCTGCTACACAGAGTGAGTAGAGCACTGGTGCTCCTGCACTGATAGTTATTGAGGAAGACTTGTTGTCAATCCATTCAAATTATGGTCTGTTACTGAGGAAGTTGTGGATCCAGTTGGAAAGGGATGCAGAGAGACCCAGTTCCCTGAGCTGAGTAACATGTTTGGAGGGGATGATGGTGTTGAATACGGAGCTGTAGTCGTTGAACAACAGTCTACCGTGTGTGTTTTGATTGTCCAAGTGGTCCAGTGCAGAGTGGAGAGTCAGTGAGACTGCATTCTCCATTGATCTATTGTGGTTGTAGTCAAATTGTGTTGGGTCCAGGTTCTTGCTAAGGAAGGCATTGACTTTCTGCATAACCAACCTGTTGCTCAATGTTGGGAGCAGGAGGAAGAACCAATTAACAAACCTATCCATCTTGGCCCATTGGTACCATTTAGGTTATTCTTGTGTTGAAGTACTGTTTTGGCTCTGTGGAAGCTACAAAAACTAATTATTTTAATTATTTAGAACAATATTAAAAAAAACAATGGAGTGGGTGATAATGCCAGGTAAAATAAAGTACCTAAAATTCTACTGAAGACATATGCAAAGGTGATATTTCTGTGAGCAAAATAACTGATAACTAACAAACTACTCAATATAATACAATACTGAGTCTGAACGAGAGTCTCGATCCAAAACGTCACCTATTGATGTTCTCCAGAGTTGCTGCCTGATCTGTTGAGTTACTCTAGCACTTTGTGTCCTTTTGCATATTAACCAGCACCTTTGCTTAGACCAATACATTTGCCTAGATTGGAGCCTAGCGCTCAGAAGGGACAAGTGTAGCTGGGACATGTTGGCCGGTGTGGGCAAGTTGGGCCGAAAGGCCTGTTTCCACTCTATATCACTCTATAACTCTTATGACTAAGCGAAAGGGAGGAGAAAAAAACCTGTTAAGTAGCAATATTTTTGACAAAACACTTTGCCATTCTTTCACTTCTCAAATGAAGCATCTGGTCGGAATTATCACCATGAAGTGAGTGTCATGATATGAGAATAAATTTGAAGAATCATTGATGAGATTTAATAATATGATGATTAGGTTAAGTGATTTAGGCTGGCACTACATCCTGTGAGAAAATAATTTATTTGCATATTTCATGTGGTATGATTTGTAGCTCGAGTGACACAATTGTGCATGAACACTCCTGGAGGTGGATTTGAGTGATAACAAATTACTTGCCACAACAAACCACTTTGCTCTAACTATGATAGATTGCAGGAGCTGTACAGTATCCATCTTTCAAATTTGCCAGGCAAATGGGGGTTACTGCAGTTTATTGTTTTATTTATATACAAATAGCATCATATTTATTTCTTACGTTCTGGACAAGTTTATTCATGGTGAGTGTCACAGGCCATCCTTATTTTGTTATCTGTTAAATAGAGCCTCAAAATAAGAGCGTAAAATGGTGTCCCTTGTGGAGCTGCTGCTTCACAGTAACCTGGGTTCGATCTTGACCATGGGTGCTGTCTGTGTGGAGTTTGCACGTTCTACCTCTGACCATGTGTGTTTCTTTTGGGTGCTCCGGTTTCCTCCCACATCCCAAAGACGTACGGGTTTGTAAGTTCATGTGTAGATTGTGCGTAGGGAGTAGATGAGGCGAGTGCGATAGCAGAACTAGTGTGACCGTTTAGTCAATCAATCAAGTGTGGAATGTGATGGGTGTGCAGCAAGGCTTCCTCTTGCTAACAACACATCTTCAGAAGTATTTGTACTTCCTGGACATACTTATTCCACACAAGGTCACTAAAACTATATTGACCAAAAGAGATTTCCATTTCATTAATTCAAAAGACAAAAATGAACACAAAAAGCTGGAGTAACTCAGTGCGATAGGCAGCATCTTTGGTTTAAACTAGCATCTGCAGTTCCTTCTTAGACAAAAATGAACTATCTATTCAAAGATGTTCTCTGTCTAAACCTTAAAAATGGTTTCCCCACAATTAAAGATTGATTGGCAAAAACACTAGGCTGAGATATCAAACTAAGTGTTTGTTAAGATTCTCTAACTTTTTGTATTTGTGTGAAAAAAATGAAAGATGCATTGATTTGAAATATCTATCCTCAGGCAGTTTAACAATCCAATTGTTAATATGCTCCAGCATTTAAATTTGACATCGAGAAATGCTTTCATTATATACTAACTTATTGTAAGGTTTATTTGCAGGTTGGAAAATTAGTCATGACCAAAAATGTAAATCCACTGTGCAATGGTGACAGCCACATTGATTTCAGAATTGGGACTATCACGCATTAGGCTGTTGTCGTTGTAAAATGGTGATGTTTCAGGTTAAGACCCTTTTTCAGACTGATTGTCGGGGGGAGGGAGAAGAAACCTGGAAGAGGGGAGAGGCAGGATAAGGCATTGCAGGTTAACACAGGGGAGTGTTTATTCTTTCATAAGCAGATGGTTGAAACAAAGGCCAGAGATAAAAGCAGGTGTGAGAGAGAGTTGAGTGGTTGTGAATTGTAAAGCCAGAGGACGGAAAGTGGGGGTGGGGGGGATATGGGGGGTGGAGGCGGTGGGAAAGGGGAGAAATAGCTGGGAGTCTAGGTTGGACACAGAGGATTATAGGGGAGGGGGAAGAAATGGGGGGTTTGCAGGGGAGAAATGGAGGGGTTTTATTTGAGAGATGTATTAGGAGGTTACCTAAAATTGGAGAAATTGTAAGCTATGATGTGCTGTTCATCCAGTTTGCTTGTGATCCCATTCTGGTAATGGAGGAGGCCCAGGACAGAAAGGTCAGTATGGGATTGAGAAGGGGAGTTAAAATGGTGGCCTTGACTTACTGAGCGCAAGTGTTCAGCTTGTGTAAGACCTACTGGATCTCTCGGTTGCTAAGCATTTTAACGCCCTTTCCCATTCCCATACTGACCTTTCTGCCATGGGCCTCTCTCTCTACTGATGTTGTTTGAACAGTGGAGCATTCCCAGCACTCTGCTTTTGTAGTTTCACGCTCCATCACCAATTTCTCACATTCAATATCATCCTAGTGCACCTCCCTGGCAAAATGATGCTGAATGAGTTGAAGTAAAAATGGTGCTGTCAGGGACCTTGTATCGTAGAGTCATGGAGTCATACAGCGTCAGCCCAACTTACCCAGACCCACTACACTAGTTCCACCTGCCTAATTTGGGTCCATATTCCTCTAAACCTACTCCATCCATGTATCTTTCTAAATGTTTCTTAAATGTTGCCGATAGTACCGGCCTCAACTACCTCCTCTGGCAGCTTGTTCCATACACCCACCACCCTTTGTGTAAAAAAAGCTACCCCTCAGTTTCTAATTAAATCTCAGGTTTTTAATTGCCCGACTCTGGGAAAAAGATTGTGTTTACCTAATCTATTCCTCTCGTGGTTTTATACCTCTATAATATCATCCCTCATCCTCCTGCACTCCAAGGAACAAAGTTCCTCCCGCATCCTAAAGTTGCGCAGGTTTGTAGATTGATTGGCATCGGTAAATTGCCCCTAATGTTTCGGGAGCGGATGAGAATGTGGGATAACAAAGAACTAGTGAGAATGGGTGATCAATAATCAGTGTGGACTCAGTGGGCCAATGGGCCTGTTTCCATGCTATATCACTAAGATAAATTAATTGCAATTCAAACCACTTTACAGAGGATTTCACTGGGTTAGTTTTACTTTGCTGAAAACAAGATGTTGTACATGTGGTAGGCGGTAATGCCATCTTTGCGTCTGTGCAATGATCTTACAGAATTGAATTAAATTTATAAATTAAAAGGCCATAAACTTTAGAAAATGATTAGTAATTTGATGATGCCAAAATGTAAAACATCCAGATGTTGGATTATGGAGAGATTTGAAACAAGGATGGGAGTTTCAGTAGAAAAAATGAACTTCAGATACTGGTTTACAAAAAAAATGCACAAAGTGCTGGAGTAACTCAACAGATCAGGCAGCATCTCTGGAGAACATGGAGAGGCGATGTTTCAGGTCAGGTCCCTTCTGTGGACAAAGAACTTCAGATGGGAGTTTTATTTAGTTAGTTTAGTTTATCGTCACATGTTCTGAGGTACAGTGAAAAGGTTTAGTTGCATTCTCCCTAGTCAGCGGAAAGACTATACATGATTACAATCGAGCCATGTACAGCAACATGATAAAGGGAATACCATTTAGTGCAAGATAAAGTCTAGTAAGGTCTGAGTAAAGATAGTCCAAGGGTCTCCAATGAATAGATGGGAGCTTGGGACCGCTGTCGAGTTGTTGATAGGATGGTTCAGTTGCCTAATAACACTAACTTTCAGTGCTTATTCAAATAATTTATAGGGAGAAGTCAAGAATGGAATAGCATGACTCAGAATTTAGAATCAGGCATCATAGTCTGGCAAGTACATTAAACAGAACTATGATAAGCTGCAAACAGTACAGACAAAAAGGAGGCTTTGATTGCTGACAGCCGTCACAGATTTACTTGAAGCCTTCACTCAGAAAATTATTCCAAGCACTGAATTTACAGCCTGATCTTTGGATCCCTAGGATTGAGTGATGTCTTCCCTTGTACAGGCCATTAAAGAATCAGGGACATCAAATTGCTCCTCAGAATTGAACAGTGTTCAGCTACATTAACGTGAAAGAAGTTAATAAAAGAGAAGATAACTCACCACATCAGGTCTATCAGTTTATCCATATTAGTAAGATGGTTTGGTTGCTGTGGGCCTTTTCTATTAGGAGATGATCGTGGACGCAAAGGGCATAAAGTAATAATGGCAAATTCCTCAGAAGAGCACCAGGCCACTCTACAACTTGAATATGGCATCCTCCTGTCGTGTCCAACGTTGCTCGGTCCTCTGATGAGATGCACTCATTTTGCTTGCATTGCAGCAAGAGGAAATGGCATCAAATGCATTAGTGATGCTCACACAATGTGTGCCGGGCTGAATTTGCAGAGCTGAATGAACGATTTAGAAGTGATCATTTTTCATCAAATTTCTCCAGCTCAATGCTTTAAGCACTGCATGTTATCTTTGAAAAAAACATTATTAATTTAAAATAAAATATGCTAACTGGCTTTCTTAATGCAGGACAAGGCTTGATTTATTCAGACACTGAGTGAGGATTTCTGTATCTTCTCCAGAGATGATTAACACTTACCAGCAATAAGCCAAGATTTTCCCTGAGGATAAACACAATATCAAGAAAAAATAACTTTGTATAAAATCATTAGGCTTCTCATGTATCTATAACTGCATGCCGTATAAAATGAAATATTGCCTTTTAAGGGATATATATATTAAAACAAATTTACTCACTGGCTCTTTTAAAACATTTATACACTTCTATTATGCTAGTAATAAGTGCATCACAAATATAGTTATAAATGTTCAAATACTTTCAGCTAAGCACAATTATCGTATCTGCATCTTTAATATTGAAGGGGAATTTAATAGTTATATAAGTTAACAAACTCTTTAATAAGATGCCACAAGGAGACAGTTAAAATAAGTTCAAGAACAATATACAAAGTTTTTTTTTTTAATTGAAGTGCATTTCCATCAATGAAGGCAGTTTGCACTTGAGTTACCTCTATCCCTAATTAAATTTGCTTTGGGGATCTTTGAAAATGACAGATGCTGCCTAATTGTAGAATGGCTGCAAAATGACAGCAAAAAGCAGGTGAGAAAAATATGGGCAACTGGAAATGGAGAGAAGCATGAATGGTAGCAATGTCCTCAAACTATTTAGAAACATAGAAAATAGGTGCAGGAGTAGGCCATTCGGACCTACGAACCAGCACTTGATATGATCATGGCTGATCATCCAAAATCAGTACTCCGTTCCTGCTTTTCCCTTTGATTCTGTTAGCCCTAAGAGCTAAATCTAACTCCCTCTTGAAAACATCCAGTGAATTGACCTCCGCTGCCTTCTGTGGCAGAGATTTCCACTGATTCACAACTCTGGGTGAAAAAGTTGTTCCTCATCTCAGTGCTAAATGGTCTACCCCTTATTCTTAAACTGTGACCCCTGGTTCTGGACTCCCCCAACATGGGGAACATTTTTCCTGCACCAATTCCTTAAGAATTGTATATGTTTCTAAAATAAACCCTCTCATCCTTCTAAATTTACCAGGAATAATTGATGACTCCATCATGCATTTTCCCTGTGGATCAATTGCTGTTGACCTCATTATGAGCGACGGCTTAAAAAAATGCTTGAATACTCTCCCTCCCCGGCTCAAACTTCCACCAGTAAAACACTATTAAAACATTACATTTTCTACTACCTGCAACATTTACTCCTGCAGTGATTTGCACAACCTCAATATGAAGTACAACACAGTACAACAAATGGATACAGTATGACATAATATATATATATATGACACAAAAAATATATAGTCCTCCTTGTGCCCCTAAACTTAATTGATATTTTATATTACGAGAGCTAAATAAAAATTATAATGACAATCAGTAAACCAACATCAACTTACACTAAAAAATTTGGCTGCCAAAAGTATTTTGATAATTGAACACTGTTCTTTGGGCAAAAGCCAAATTAATTCAGGATAAGAAAATCATTTGTAGGACTGTTTATACCAAGGTGCTCATCTGAATATTAATATGTAACTGAAATCATTTTGAGATGAATTCAAACACTTTAACCTGTTATGTTTTGGAATATTACAATTAAATCTAATAAGTGAAGAACATGGGATTTAGGGAGACATGCATGCTGGTTCCTGATTCAGTCAACAAATAATTGTTCACAAGTTCATAAGTTATAGGAGCAGAATTGGGACATGGCAAATGGTAGGGAATTGAAGGTAGGGTAGGGAATTGAAGAATACAGTTGAACAGAGGGATCTGGGAATAACCATGCATAGTTCCTTGAAGGTGGAATCTCATATAGATAGGGTGGTAAAGAAAGCTTTTGGTATGCTAGCCGTTATAAATCAGAGCATTGAGTATAGAAGCTGGGATGTAATGTTAAAATTGTACAAGGCATTGGTGCGACCAAATCTGGAGTATGGTGTACAATTTTGGTCGCCCAATTATAGGAAGGATGTCAACAAAATAGAGAGAGTACAGAGGAGATTTACTAGAATGTTGCCTGGGTTTCAACAACTAAGTTACAGAGAAAGGTTGAATAAGTTAGGTCTTTATTCTCTGGAGCGCAGAAGGTTAAGGGGGGACTTGATAGAGGTCTTTAAAATGATGAGAGGGATAGACAGAGTTGATGTGGACAAGCTTTTCCCTTTGAGAATAGGGAAGATTCAAACAAGAGGACATGACTTCAGAATTAAGGGACAGAAGTTTAGGGGTAACATGAGGGGGAACTTCTTTACTCAGAGAGTGGTAGAGGTGTGGAATGAGCTTCCAGTGGAACTGGTGGAGGCAGGTTTGTTGGTATCATTTAAAAATAAATTGGATAGGCATATGGATGAGAAGGGAATGGAGGGTTATGGTATGAGTGCAGGCAGGTGGGACTAAGGGAAAAAAGTTGTTCGGCACGGACTTATAGGGCTGAGATGGCCTGTTTCCGTGCTGTAATTGTTATATGGTTATATGGTTACAAGCTATTGGAAGTTTCATCGATCTGTTGAGATTCAAGAGACAATCTAGCGTTTTCTCCATTTAATTAAGAAATCACATCAATGTTTTATCTAAGTATTCTTTTTCTACACTGTAATTGCTGTTAGTTTCAAGGGCAGCAAAGGGCAGCGACTCCAATCCGATATTAATTTAGATGCGGAATTTACTTCCCTAAATGTCAATGATAAATTAAATTTGCCATGTTTGTCACATATACTCTGTTGGGGCACTCTTAATCTAAAGCACTCTGTAATATCTTAAGTTATACACGCTGATGATCTTCTTATCTACACCAACAACATTGCTGAAGAAAAATAAATCTAAAAATCAAAATCTAAATAAAAATAAAAATAAATCTTCTGAATTTACAGTATATGGTAGATGCAGAGTACATTTCTTTAAACTTTATTTTAGTTTAGAGATACAGTGCAGAACCAGGCTCTTTGGTCCACCAAGTACACACCAGCCAGCGATCACCCCTTACACTAACACTATCCTACATAGTCGGGACAATTTACAATTTTACCAAAGCCAATTAACCTACAAACCTGTACGCCTTTGTAGTGTGGGAGGAAACTGAAGACCTCGGAAAAAACCCACATGGTCACGGGGAGAACACACAAACTCCATACAGTCAGCACCCGTAGTCAGGACCGAATCCAGGTCTCTGGCGCTACAATCGCTGTAAGGCAGCAACTCTTCCGCTGCGCCACCGGGCCACCCTATGTATTTTTAATTGTTTTTGTTCCCATGGAAGCTTATTACACATCAGTAGTCAATGGTTCAATGGTGCTTTTAATCCATGCGGTTGGGAGGGAGAGATAGATCTGCCATGATTGAATGGCGGAGTAGATTTAATGGGCCGAATGGCCTAATTCTGCTCCGATCACTTATGAACAATAGGTTGTGTGCTACTGAAGAGAGTGATTCATAATTTAAATTATATAGCTTGTGTACACTGCAAAAGTGCCGCATTGATTCTTGATCATCAACTTGTCAAATGATAAATGCTCTTTGAATTGCATTCCTGCTTAAAACAGCAACAACAACAAAAATACTTGATGGTGATTTGCGGATCTGAGAGCTGTAACCATTACAAAATGTCAATCTAATTTCAATCAACAAGCCCATTTTCGGAAAACCATTCACGTTCCTTTACATAAGAATTGATCTATGCCTGGGGCTGTCTTTCAAAGACCATTGTCAGGGTAATTGAGAATATGGAAACATAATAGTTAATGGATAAGTCTCTGGACCAGAGATGGATTTTTAGCTACGCATTGGAGACTGTACAATTTCCATGTGTTTTGTCAGTTTTATACCAGTTTTAGCATGATATCTGCCTGCATTGTCGCTGTGTCTCCATGCACACTGCATCAAGTAAATGTACTTTAGAAAGAAACTCTAGGCCAACGGATCAGCGGGACTGTAACCTCTAAACCATGGTTTCATTGCAAATACATTGACAAAGTAATACTGATGACAATGCATCTTTTCCTCTCTTGATTCAAGTCTTTGGATGCGATTTAAATGAAAGCACCAACATTTTAAATTCTGATCTGAGTGATCTTAGCTGCAGATAGATGCATTTTTAGAAGTAGGACTGGAGGTGGAAGAGATTTTTAAAAGGACTAGATTGACTTATGGGGCTTGGCCATATATTGTTTAGTTTAGTTTAGTTTGGAGATACAGCTTAGAAACAGGCCCTTCTGCCTGCCGAGTTCATGCCGACCAATGATCACCCCATACATTAGTTCTATCCTACACACTAAGAACAATTTACAGAAGCCAATTAACCTACAAACTTGCACATCTTTGGAGTGTGAGAGAAAACCAGAGGACCCAGGGAAATCCCATGCGGTCACAGGTAGAATGTACAAACTCTGTACAGACAATACCCATAGTTAGGATCGAACCCAAGTGGCTGGCGCTGTAAAGTGGCAACTCTACCACTGTGCCACTGTGCTGCCCTAAATTATATTTAGAGCATTTGCATACGATGATGAAAGCAGTTCTGAAATCTATATTGTGGAAATTAATGATTGGTCCACTCTTACTGCGTATTAGTATTATCAGAAATTAGTGTTTTAAGATACAAAGAAAGGTTGCAGAAAATGAATGCCAAGAGAATCAACCATGCAAAATGAGTGGCGTAGCTGCAGCATATTACAACACATTGCAGGGAATGGGGTACATGTCATGTGCGATTAGTTTAACTTGGTTGTATGTTCAGGACAAACATTGTGGTGTGAAGGTACACAAAAATGCTGGAGAAACTCAGCGGGTGCAGCAGCATCTATGGAGCGAAGGAGATAGGTAACGTTTCGGGCCGAAACCCTTCTTCAGACTGATAGGGGGTGGCGGGGAGAAGGAAGGAAAAAGGGAGGAGGAGGAGCCCGAGGGCTGGGGGATGGGAGGAGACAGCTCGAGGGCTAAGGAAGGGGAGGAGACAGCCAAGGCTAACAAAATTGGGAGAATTCAATGTTCATGCCCGCCGGATGCAGGCTCCCCAAGCGGAATATGAGGTGCTGTTCCTCCAATTTCCGGTGTTGCTCACTCTGGCAATGGAGGAGCCCCAGGACAGAGGTCGGATTGGGAATGGCAGGGGGAGTTGAAGCGCTGAGCCACCGGGAGGTCAGGTAGGTTCTTGCGGACCGAGCGGAGGTGTTCGGCGAAATGATCGCCCAACCTCCGTTTAGTCTCACCGATGTAGATCAGCTGACATGTAGAGCAGTGGATGCAGTAGATGAGGTTGGAGGAGATACAGGTGAACCTCTGTCGCACCTGGAACGACTGCTTGGGTCCTTGAATGGAGTCGAGGGGGGAGGTAAAGGGACAGGTGTTGCATTTCTTGCGGTTGCAACGGAAAGTGCCCGGGGAGGGGGTGGTACGGGAGGGAAGGGAAGAATTGACAAGGGAGTTGCGGAGGGAGCGGTCTTTGCGGAAGGCAGACATTGGGGGAGATGGGAAGATGTGGCGAGTGGTGGGGTCACGTTGGAGGTGGCGAAAATGACGTAGGATTATTTGTTGTATGTGACGGCTGGTGGGGTGAAAGGTGAGGACTAGGGGGACTCTGCCCTTGTTGCGAGTGCGGGGATGAGGAGAGAGAGCAGTGTTGCGGGGTATGGAAGAGACCCTGGTGCGAGCCTCATCTATGGTGGAGGAGGGGAATCCCCATTCCCTGAAGAATGAGGACATTTCAAATGTCCTGGTGTGGAATGCCTCATCCTGGGAGCAGATGCAGCGTAGGCGGAGGAATTGGGAGTAAGGGATGGAGTCTTTACAGGGGGCAGGGTGGGAAGAAGTGTAGTCCAGATAGCCATGGGAGTCAGTGGGTTTGTAGTGGATGTCGGTCAGGAGTCTATCACCTGCGATGGAGATAGTAAGGTCCAGGAATGGTAGGGAAGTGTCAGAAATGGTTCAGGTGTATTTCAGTGCCGGATGGAAGTTGGTGGTGAAGTGGATGAAGTCAGTCAGTTGTGTGCGGGTGCAGGAGGTGGCACCAAAGCAGTTGTCGCTGTAACGGAGGTAGAGGTCGGGGATGGGGCCCTGTTACGTATTGAACAAGGATTATTCGACGTACCCGACAAAGAGGCAGGCGTAGCTGGGGCCCATGCGTGTGCCCATAGCTACGCCTTGTCTTTGGAGGAAATGGGAGGAGTCAAACGTGAAGTTATTGAAGGTAAGTACCAGTTCCGCTAGGTGGAGGAGAGTGTCAGTGGCTGGGTATAGGTTGCTTCTCTGGTCGAGGAAGAACCGGAGGGCTTTGAGGCCATCCTGGTGGGGGATGGAGGTGTAGAGTGACTGGACGTCCATGGTGAAGATGAGGGGGTGAGGGCCTAGAGAGTGGAATGCCCAGAGATGACGGAGAGTGTCTGAGGTGTCTAGAACATAGGTAGGGAGGGATTTAACCAGGGTGGGTAGGATGGAGTCAAGGTATGTGGAGATGAGTTCGGTGGGGCACAAACAGGCAGAGACAATGGGTCTACCGAGATAGTCAGGTTTGTGTATTTTGGGGAGAAGGTAAAACCGGGCCGTGCGGGGCTGGGGAACGACGAGGTTGGAGACCCGGTCGGGCAGGGCGTGGGAGTTGATGAAGTTGGTGATGGTGCTAGAGATGGTGGCCTGGTGCTCGTCAGTGGGGTCATGGTCCAGGGGTAAGTAGGAGGAGGTGTCCGAGAGTTGGCGCGTGGCCTCAGCTTTGTAGAGATCGACGCGCCAGACTACCACGGCACCTCCCTTGTCGGCTGGTTTTATAACCCAATCTGGGTTTTTGCGGAGTGATTCAATGGCAGTACGTTCAGGGGGGGAGAGATTGGAGTGAGACAGGGGAGTGGAGAAGTTGAGGCGGTTGACGTCGCGACGGCAGTTTTGGATAAATAATTCCAAAGCTGGGAAGTCATGAGGGGGGTTCCACGAGGAGGGGGTGCGTTGGAGACGGGAAAAGGGGTCATCATTGAGGGGCGAGGACCCCTTCCAGTGGAAGTGCACTGTGAGGTGTAGGCGATGGTAGAAGAGCTCCAAGTCGTGGTGGGCGCGGAACTCATTGAGGTGGGGATGGAGGGGGACAAAGGTGAGACTTCTGCTGAGGACAGACCGTTCGGTGTGGGAGAGGGGGAGGTCGGGGGGGATGGTGAACACCCGGCAGGGATGGGAGTGGGGGCCGGAGGAAGGCAGGTGGGTGGACTGGGGACGAGGCGATGGGGGTTGTGGGTGAAGGGGGGGGGGGGGGTGGGTGGTCAGGGGGTGGGGGGGTGAGAGGGCTGTAATGTGGGTGGGGAAGAGCAGGGGTCACATAGTTAGAGGGGGATGGGGGGAGAGTCAGTGGAACAGCCACTGAGGTTAACAAGGCTGGGCAGACGGGCATTAGGACCCAGTGGAGTTGAGCCCAGGAGAGAGGGAGTGAGCAGCGTGGAGGCTTCAGGCCCAGTGGAGAGTCCAGGCTCCAGGTGAGACGACGGCTGTGGGTTGTTGGAGGGGGGTGGAGTGGCGCGGGTCAAGGGTTACAGGACCCGATGGTCGGTGTCCAGTGGCGGTTTAGTCGGGGTCGGCGGGCGATGTTTGGGAGGGAGGGAGGTCCCGGTGGGTGGATGGGCGGCGCGGGTCGGGCATAGCGGTGGGGGCGGCGGCCATGTTGGGGGAGCCTCGGTTCGGTGGTGATGTCGGGTGGGCCCGGTCCGGTAATGATGCTGGATGGGCCCAGTGGGGCGGCGATGTCGGGTGGGCCCGGTGCGACAGTGATGTCGGGTGGGCCCGGGGCGGCGATGAGGCTGGGCAGTCCAGGGGGGCGGCGAGGGTCGGGTGGGCAGTCCAGGGGGGCGGCGAGGGTTGGAGGAAACAGCGAGGGGGAGGGAGTCCAAGTTACCGTTGAGGCGGTGAGACTGGGCATCATCGGTGGGCAGGTGAGGGTCGGCGGCAACATCGATGGGGAGGTCGGTGAAGGCCGCGTCCTGGTGAGTATTGAAGTCGCTCCTTGTGGCCAAGATGGTGTCGCGGGACTCGGGCAGGCGAAGTAGGCCGGAGTTGGGGCCCGGAGCCTGCATGTGCATCGCCTGCCCGTTGTGGGGTAAGGTCTTGTTCCTGTGCTGCACTTGTCTATGGTGTGCATTATATCACATTCTTCCTTCACAATTCATTCATAGTCATGGAGTCATACAGTGTGGAAATGGGCCCTTTGGTCCAACTTGCCCACACCACACAACATGCCCCATCCACATTAGTCCCACCTGCCCAAACCTACGTATGTTGGGCCCATATTCCTCTAATCGTATCCTTTCCATATACCTGTCCAAATGTTTTTTAAACACTGTGATAGTACCTGCGTCAACTACCTTCTCCAATAATATTCCATTGCAAAGAATGTTTCTAGGCTGTTGTTATCATCATGGTTGTGAAAACAAATTCAAAATGATGAATGTCGCTCCTTCGCTCCATAGATGCTGCTGCACCCGCTGAGTTTCTCCAGCATTTTTGTGTACCTTCGAAATGATGAATGCTTAACTGGATAAGTAACATAGAAACATAGAAACATAGAAAATAGGTGCAGGAGTAGGCCATTCGGCCCTTCGAGCCTGCACCGCCATTCAATATGATCATGGCTGATCATCCAACTCAGTATACTGTACCTGCCTTCTCTCCATACCCCCTGATCCCCTTAGCCACATCTAACTCCCTCTTAAATATAGCCAATGATCTGGCCTCAACTACCTTCTGCGGGAGAGAATTCCAGAGATTCACCGCTCTCTGTGTGAAAAATGTTTTCCTCATCTCGGTCCTAAAAGATTTCCCCCTTATCCCCCAAGTAGAAAAACAAAGCTTGATTTCATTGCTTGTTTAAAATAAAAGAGGATTAGCATTGGCAGGACAATGGATGATGTTACCAAAGCCAACTACTGCAAGAAGATCTGACAATTTGAAAGAAAATGGACAGTAATGAATTGGAAAATGTATCTAAAATACAAAGATAAAGGTAAAAGATAAAGGAGATTAGCCTGAACAGCTCTTATGAGACAGTCTGCATTGTTCCAGCAAAGATGTACTGAATGGCTTCCATCCACACTGTTACTGTGTTAGTTCTATGCCTGATCAAATGTTGCTTACATTGAAGTCAGTCCATGAAGTGAAAGACTGGCCAAACCTTTACCCAAGGTCTGGCCCTGCTCTTGTTTACAAATCGGATGAAGTGAAGCTGTCAGTAAATAACTTTGGAAAGCTAACAGATGGAAAAGCAAGTGTAAATCAGCAGGAAACATGGGTAAATCTCAATAGACTAATAATGTACACTAGGCAGAATATTCTTTGAAATAAAACCAGAAATACAAGCAGGCCTGCCAGAAAACAAAGGATGACATTTGGAACCATAGTCCGGTTGTTTTACTTACTGCCGATTCAAACATCCAACTCAAATCAGTAAATAAGAATGTTTTGGTGTTAAATTAGCTTTGAGAATGCATTAGGACCAATTTACTTTGGACTTTACACTTTGGACCCAGAGCTACAGCACAGAAACAGGGCTCTTCGGCCTACCGATTCAACGCCGCCCAGCAATCACCCTGTACACTACAATTGTTCTACACATTAGGGACAATTTACCTCCCCAGTTTCCTCCGACACTTCAAAGGTGTGCAGGTTTATAGGTTAATTGGCCTCTGTAAATTGCCCGCAGTGTGTAGGGAGTGGATGCGAAGGTGGAAATAGCGTAGACCTAGTGTGAACGTGCGATTGATGGTCGATGTGGACTTGGGTGAAACAATGGGGCTGTTTCCAATGCTGTATCTTTCATAGAAACATAGAAAATAGGTGCAGGAGTAGGCCATTCGGCCCTTCGGGCCTGCACCGCCATTCAATATGATCATGGCTGATCATCCAACTCAGTCAATTCAATTGATTACATGGTTGACACTTAGTGCTCATTGCAAGGTCACCAATTGGCCCTGCTCACCAAAGTTCACCTGGTCTTGTGAGTTGACAGCCCACAGTTGAGTTTTGATATGGGTGAGGTGTAGCAAGACTTCAGTGGTAAGTCGCAGCTTTGTTTTCAGGTCCCACCCAGACTTTGCTGACAGCCCTTAAAAGGAGACAAAGTGGAAGCAGAGCTTTCTGCTTTTAGTTTTTAAATATCCACAGAAATATTTCCAAAATCATTAAAGTTACAACAAACAATTAAAAAAAAGAATAAAGCTAAATTATAATGTAAATAATAATTATTAAAAGTACTAAAATAATCCACAAGTTATTCACTAAAGGAACAAAGTGCTGGAGTAACTTGGCAAGTCGGGCAGTATCTCTGGAGAATATGCATAGGTGATTATTCAGGTTAAGACCCTTCTCAGTCAGAAGAAATATTGTCAGTCTGAAGAACGGGCTCGACCTGAAACATCATCAACCAATGTCATCCAAGGATGCTTCTCCCCAGAGGTATTCTTTTGTGTATTAACCAACATCTGTGGTTATTTGTTTCCATGAATTCACTAATGGAGCAGGATGTCAGATGCTCTAGGCATCTGAGACCTAGACTAGGTCAGAAACATAGAAAATAGGTGCAGGAGTAGGCCATTCGGCCCTTCGAGCCTGCACCGCCATTCAATATGATCATGGCTGATAATCCAACTCAGTATCCTGTACCTGCCTTCTCTCCATTCCCCCTGATCCCTTTAGCCACAAGGGCCACATCTAACTCCCTCTTAAATATAGCCAATGAACTGGCCTCAACTACCTTCTGTGGGAGAGAATTCCACAGATTCACCACTCTCTGTGTGAAAAAAGTTTTCCTCATCTCGGTCCTAAAAGATTTCCCCTTTATCCTTAAACTGTGACCCCTTGTTCTGGTCCTTGTCCATATATTGGTATTGAATATAGGTAGTCCACGGGCTAATAATGGGAAAAAAGCTCATACTTAAATTTTGGAAAAATGCGCCCACACCAACAATAAAAATGTGGACATCAAATATGTTTGAAACATTACATCTGGAAGAGATGAGGTTCCTCTTAGCAGGTAAAGCAAACCAATTCCAAAAGACGTGGTCTACGTTTATGGACCTATTACAAGCATGAGGTGCAATAGTAATTTTAAAAATAAATTAATTAATAAATGGTATCAGGACCTGGCATTGGGAGGTAAAACAATAAAAACAGACTTGGTTGGTAGTCTTTCTGCGGAGTTTAATGTTATAATAGAGCGATTGTCCTTACTTTCTTTTTCTTTCTTTTCTAGGGTCTACTTTCTTACTTTACTTCCTTCTCTAACTTCTTTTCTAAGGGGCTTTCTTTTCCCAACACTCTCTTGCACTTCACAACTCTTGCGCACCTTCTTTACTTTCCTTACTTCTATCTTTTTCTTAAAGCTTTAAAAAAAAAAAAAATGAAGCGGTACAAAAAATGTATTAAGATATATGTGCTGTGTGTTATTGTAATTTACCGTACTTCTAATAAAAAAAAAAAAATTTAAAAAAAGAATATAGGTAGTCCTCTTTGAAACCTTTGGCCATTGCCACCACGATTCAGCCTGATATGTCAGACAGCAACCTTTGTATGGATTCAATGCCTATCTATAATGCGGTGATGGACCACCTAGACCTGCTGCAGTCGCTTGGTGATGGTCCTCCTGTAGTCCTATTGTTCCTGGATTTTACACTCCATAATGACGGAGGATCAGTAATATATTTCCAAATCAAGTTGATGTGTGATGAGTACTGGAAGTTGAAGTTTGAGATATTTCCACACGCCTGCTGGCTTTGTCCACCAAGGTGGTAGAAGACACGAGGTTGCCAGATACAATGGGTGAGTAAATGCTGTGCACTTTGCAAAGGGAACAACTACAGCCAGTGTGCCCTGTACAATGCCGATGGAAGGAATTGAGAGATATCCACCTAATAAGTTTATTTGACTTGGATGGTTTGACTTGGATGGTGGAATGGTTTTGGGATGTCAGGATATGAGACTGTGTGATATTCCAGAAGAGTTTCTGATAAAGCGAAGGAAATAGGCGACGTTTGGGGCCGAAACCCTTCTTCACTGAAACGTTGCCTATTTCCTTCGCTCCATAGATGCTGCTGCACCCGCTGAGTTTCTCCAGCATTTTTGTGTACCTTCGATCTTCCAGCATCTGCAGTTCCTTCTTGAACACGAGTTTCTGATAGGTTTAGTTTAGAGATACAGCATGGAGACAGGCCCTTCAGCCCACTGAGTCCATGCTAAACACTAATCACCCATTCAGCACAGTGGCTCAGCGGTATGGTTGCTGCTCTACAGCACCAGAGATCCAGGTTCAATCCTCACTACAGGTATATATATATGAAGTTTGTATGTTCTCCCTGTGACCACTTTTGCTTTCTCTAGGTGCTGCGATTTCCTCCCACATTCCAAAGAGGTGCAGGTTTGTAGGTTAATTGGCTTCCGTAACAATTGTCCCTAGTGTGTAGGATAGAACTAGTGTACAGGTGAACACTGGTCCCCGTGGACTTCGGTGGGTCGAAGGGCCTGTTTCCACATTGTTTCCCTAAACTAAACTAAACAAACTAGGTCTAGGTTATCCCACTTTATCATCCACTCCCTACACACTGGGGACAATTTACAGAGGCTACTTAACCTACAAACCTGCACGTCTGGCATGTGTGTGGAAACTGGAGCACCCAGAGGAAGTCCATCTGGTCACTGGGAGAACATGTAAGCTGGTCACAGGGAGAACATGCAAGCTCTGCACAGGATCAAAACCGGGCCTCTGACGCTGTGAGGCAGCAGCTCTACCACCTGGGCAACTCTGCTGCCCACTGGTTACGCAAGATTCAGGTTGTGCAAGATTTTCTGTAAGTGCTGCTGGTTGAGAAGGTCAAGAGTAGCTGCAGTAAAAATGGAGAAATACAACGATATCCAAGCACTACATTAAAACTCACCATTGGACAATGGCTCGATTTCAATTGGATATTTATTCCAGCATTATGAAGATGAAAGAGAATGTTACTGACAGGGAATAAAAGAATGAGATCCAGACTGGCGTATAGATGCTCCCCGATTTACAATGCTTCGACTTACGATATTGCGACTTTACAATGGTGCAAACGCTGGGCAACAGCAGTGAGTCGCAGCTCAATTTCGGTCACGTGATCACATTGCATTAAATGCGTTTTCGACTTACGATATTTTCGATTTACAATGGGTCTATCGGACGTAACCCCATCGTAGGTCAAGGAGCAGCTGTATTGGTCTTATAGTGATCCTGAAAACAAACAGCAAGAAACAAATCCGTATAAAATGCCCTAAGTTATCTTTATAAAACTCCCTCTGTGCAGAGCCTGTGTTCCCAGACTCAATGTAGACGGAGAATTTAATCAAGTGATGTTATTTCTGATAATTGCTCTGATCGTACTATTCTGGAAACCACTCTTAATCATAGAATACAGAAAAGTACATCACAGGAACAGGCCCTTTGGCCCACATTGGCTGTGCTGAACTTCTTCTTCTTCTTGCCTTTGAGGCAGCAGACGTCCGCAGCAGGGTGATGTCATCTAGTTCGACATCCGCAGGTGCCCGCCCTAAAAAGGGCTCATGCTCCATGTTGGCGCCAAGCTGTGGCGCTGCTGCTGCTGTTTCTGTTTGTAGTTGTTAGCCTGACTGAGGTCAGTTGACAGTGCTCACCACGGGGAGGTCGATAACATGAGCCCCTAGGATAGATAGTGCCAGTGTACAGGGTGATCACTGCTCAGTGGGCCGAAGGGCCTGTTTCCACAAACAAGTGCAATCACTGTTTGTGGGTCAAAGGTCACCGGGCCCGATGGTGGGTCCAGTGGCGCGGGTCAAGGGTCACCGGGCCCAATGGTGGGTCCAGTGGCGCGGGTCAAGGGTCACCGGGCCCGATGGTGGGTCCAGTGGCGCGGGTCAAGGGTCACCGGGCCCAATGGTGGGTCCAGTGGCGCGGGTCAAGGGTCACCGGGCCCGATGGTGGGTCCAGTGGCGCGGGTCAAGGGCCAAAGGCCTTACTTCCATGCTGTATATCTAAACTAAAATAAACTAAACCTGATCGCAAACCCCCCCCCCCCCCATTGTCTCCATTGCCCTTCTTGCACTTACTTATGCTCCCTTTGGGAGAATAATACATGCATTACTGGCAACCCCCAGCGCCAACAATGCATCCTTTCAGACTTCAAAATCAGATTGAGGAAGGATGCTTCGAACAAATAACATTTATAGCATTTTCATGATTTTGCAGCATAAAGCTCAAATGACCTCCAAGCAATGAAAATAAAGTAATAAATGTGCCCAGAACAATATGTAACCTGATTCTATCGAAGGCAAATTTATTGTCCATTTATATTTGAGCAATGGGGCCATTCAATCCTCTAATTAAGTGTCAACTAGATTATTTAATAGGACTCTCAAATGCAAACTCGTGTATAGGATGTTATAACCCTGATGTTGGCAGACACTGCAGATCTGTGTTCAGAGATGGCTCTGCATTGATGCAGTCTCAATTATGCTAGGGTGTTAAACCAGGGTGAACATATCCAGCCCCATGGGTATTCAGATAAAACAGTGATCCTCTTCTGCCATTAACTGTGTATGCCGTGGCCTAGTTTAACTTTCTGAAATACGTCACTCCGTACTTGTCTGAGATAAATTTCACCGCCCAATCTTTGCCCACTTTCCCAATTCATCTAGGCTCCATTTTAAATTGTAGACAACATTCTTCAGTCCATCGTATCAATTTTGATATAATCTGGAAACGTACTGATCATCTCACATATATATTTGCTTCCAATTCATTATTAAATGTGATTATATAATAAAGGAACCAACAGGGGGCTGCGCAGTGGTGCAGCGGTAGAGTTGCTGCCTTACACTGCCACAGACCTGTGTTAAGGGGCTGTCCCACTTGGACGACATAATCCGCAAGTTCTGGCAAGTTTGCCCTCGACTCATACTCACAGCATGGTCGACATGAGGTCGAAGGGGGTCTTTGTAACTCTCCTTCATGCACGAGAGTAGTCCCCGTGTACTCGAGGCCTCAGCTAAGTCGCGGTGTATTTATCAACGTTGAAAATGCCCGCGAGTAAAAAAAGGTCGCCATGGAAAAATCGATACTTTTTTTACTCGTAAGTTTAGTCGTAGTAGGTCATACTATGTCAAGGTAATCGTAGGTTAGTCGTAGGTAATCGAAGGTAGTCGAAGGTAGTCAAAGGTAGTCGTAGATAGTCTTCATCATAGTCGAAGGGAGATCGAAGGAGATCGAAGGAGGTCGTCTTCACTCTCCACTATTTGGTGACCAATTTTCCTGAAGTTATGGGGCTTTTTCACGGGGCGACTTGACGCAAGATGTAACCAGAGTGAAGTGGTCGTGGTCTAGCACGATATCACACGATATAACGGGGTGTAGATAAAGAGTTCCCACGGTACTCGGCATTTCCGTTATTTGTGCGAGTGACTTGTCCGTCTCCCGAGCTTTCCCGTTAAATCTTGAATGAACATTGTGAACTACACGTGGCACAAATGATGTCACTTTTTTTTCCACACACTATAAATATCCTCCCTTGGTTGAATTGGCTCATTTGGAGAGAGTCTGAAGAAGGGCCCATTTTGTGTCTATCAGTCATATCAATTTACACGTAAATCTTTGATCTTAAACTCATGGTCCAGTTTATCGCTGCTGCTGTCCTAATTACTCCCCCAATTCCCCATTTACTGGTGCGCTCCTCTAATTCCCCATTTACTGGTGCGTTCCCCAAATTCACCATTTACTGGTGCCCTCCCCTAATTGACCATTTACTGGTCCCCTCCTGTATTGTTCTATTTTCTGTAAAATCACCCTTCCCATTCCCAGGTTTAAAGCTGGGCTGGGATATTAAAACACAGACCGGGAATCTTGGAACGGCACAGCGGCACAATAGTGGAGTTGCTGCCTAACCCAGAGATTAGTGCGGGTGTCACAGGTTATGGGGAGAAGGCAGGAGAATGCGGTATGAGGGAGAGATAGATCAGCCATGATTGAATGGCGTAGACTTGATAGGCCGAATGGCCTCATTCTACTCCTATCAGGGAGAGTTAGATTTCGCTCTCAGGGCTAACGGAATCAGGGGAGATGGGGAGATGGGGAGAAGGCAGGACGGGGTACTGGTTTTGGGTGATCAGCCATGATCATAGTGAATGGCACTGCTGGCTCGGAGGGCCAAATGGTCCTGCACCTGTTTCCTATGTTTCTAAAGCCACACCATCATCTCTCATGGATGGACGGATGCTAGCCACAAGGTAACCTCTAACAACCTCTCTCTCCTCCCATTTCTTACCCTTCCCTCGCCCGCACCCCACCCCACCCCACTGTGGCCCATCTAGACTCACACCTCTTTCAGCCCTCCCCTCACCCTTCTCACCCCCCACCACCCCCTCCTCCCCCCCCACCCCCCCTCAAACATTCCTTCCCCATGCTTCACAATCCTATCTTACAGACTATGCTTTAATCTAGGGTCTTTGTTCAAACCATCTGCCCCCTCGCCCGTGTCCATCTATTACCTGAGATAGACACAGAATGCTGGAGTAACTCAGAGGAACAGGCAGCATCTCTGGAGAGAAAGAATGGGTTTAAGGACTGGGTGAGTTTGGGAAACCCATTCCTTCCATCCAGAGATCAAAATGCTGGAGTAACTCGCTGAGTTACTCCAGCATTTTGTGTATCTTCGATTTAAAGCAGCATCTGCAGTTCCTTCCGACACCTGCCACGCTTGATCCTGCCTCCTCTTTCCCAGCTGGAACCGAAACGTCGCCTATCCATGTTCTCCAGAGATGCTTCCTGCCTGAGTTATTCAAGCATTTTGTGTCGAAAAGTGGAACTTGCTATGAAAAGTGGAATCAGATACAATCAGCAGGTTTGAGAGACATTTGATTTGAAGTTTGAAATTTCCAAACACTTTTTAATCAACTCGCACCGAATGACTAGTTCCAAAGTTTTCGCCAGTTTAAGGATATTGAGAACACCTTTTTTACTCACCTTCTGTCCCCTCTGTCCAGCTTCCGGGTTTACCGTTCGCAGGAGTTCCCACGGTAACTGCAAGAGTTATTACGGATATCGCACAGGCCACTACGTTCATATAATGTAGCAATACTCAACCACAAGTGTACAAGTCACTCTTGGAGAAATTCAAGCTTGCTTGAATTTTCTCCCGAGTGACCAAGTTACACGATTACCTGCCGTTAGCGCCACGGTGGTCCACGGTGGTCCACGAATGCCGTACTGTTATCGCACGAGGCTCCCACGATGTTAAACTCTGGTTAACTCTTGCGTCAAGTCGCCCCGTGAAAAAGTCCCATTAGTCATAGCTAGTCGAAGCTAGTCTTCAACATAGTTAAAGGAGGTGAAGGAGGTCTTCTACATAGTCGAAGGAGGTCTTCAACATGACATTTGTTCAAACTCTCCTAAACTCGCCAATTAGGTCGCCCAAGTGGGACAGCCCCTTTAGATCCAGAGTACAGGTGCTATCTGTATGGAGTTTGTACGTTCTCCCTGTGGCGGCGTGGGTTTTCTCTGGGTGCTCTGGTTTCCTCCCACACTCCAAAGACGTACAGGTTTATAGGTTAATTGGCTTCTGTACAATTGTTCATAGTGTGTAGGATAGAACTAGTGTACAGATAGTCACTGGTCAGCACGGACTTGGTGGGCTGATGAGCATGTTTCCACGGTGTATCTCTAAACTAAACTAAACTATCCCAGTGACACACCATTGGCTACTGGTCTCAAATGTAAAGCATCTCTGGAGAACATGGATAGGTGAAGTTTCGGGTTGGGATCCTGAGTTACTCCAGCACTTTGTTTATTTTTTTGTAAACCACCATCTGCAGTTCCTTGTTTGTATAATTTTGTCCCCAATTTTCTAACTCACTCTGGATCCTATGTAATCACACCTGAACCAGCCTACCATGGACCTTGTCAATGGATCTCGTCCATATAGACAATGTCAATCCTTTTGGGCATCTCCTCAAAATCTCAATCAAGTTTGTGAGACACTATCTCCCACAGAGTAATGCAGATTATTCCTAATCAGTCCTTACCTTTCCAAATGCAAACAAATCCTATGTATTCCTCCCAGTAGCTTTCTCGCCACTGCAAGGCTCACCACCCTGCAGTTCCCTGGCTTGTTCTTGCAGCCCTTCTTAAATCAAAGCAGTTTCCAATCTTCTGGTACCTTACCTATGACAAGTGAAGACACAGTAAGGCCCCAGAAACTCATTCACCTGCTTCCCACATTGTTCCAGAATTCTCTCAGTCAGGCCATTGTGGATGTGTCCACCTTTTTGTGCTTCACATCTGCAAGCATCTTCTCATTTGTTTGTTGATATGTTGCTGGATAACTTTATTCTCCTCCATGAACTCACTAGCTTCCATGGTCTTCACCATAGTAATTGCAGATGAGCAGCAGTAATTTCAGATCCTGCCCATTTCAAATGGCTCCACATATAGAATACAAAATTGATCCCTAAGGAAATTTGTTTCCTCCCTAGTTAATGCACTTAATGTTTAGGGATTCTATTTTAACCTTTTCTTCCAAGGATCTGACCATTTTTCCCTCCTAACCTCCTTCTTGAGCATATTCCTACCTCCTTTAGACTTCAATCTTTAGACTCTTAGAGATACAGTGTGGAAGAAAGCCCTTCCGACCACCGTGCCCACGCCAACCAGCGATCACCCCATACACCAGTACTATCCTACACACTAGGAACAATTCACAATTTAAAGAAGCCAATTAACTGACAAGCCTGTACATCTTTGGCGTGCGAGAGGAAACCGGAGCTCCCAGAGAAAAGACACACAGTCAAAGGGAGAACATAAAAACTCCATGCAAACAGCACCCATAGTCAAGATCAAACTCAGATCTCTGGCACTGTAATGGAGCAACTCTACCAATGAGCCACCTTCTACTCCTTACAGGATTCATTTGAACGCAGCTGCTTACACCTGACATATGTCTCCATTTTCCTGACAAGGGCTTCAAAAGGGTGTCAAAGAAAGGATGTTATTTTAGGAAAGAGAAGTGAAGGAATTTCTTTAGTCAGAGGGTGGTGAACCTGTTGAATTCTTTGCCACAGAATGCTGTGGAGGCAAAGTCAATGGATATATTTAAAGCAGAGATTAGTATGGGTGTCAGGTTATGGGGAGAAGGCAGGAGAATGGGGTTAGGAGAGATAGATAAATCATGTTTGAATGGTGGAGTAGACTTGATGTCAAATGGCTGAATTCTACTATCACATGATCATGATCTTATGAATATTCCTTGTCAACAAGGGTTTCTTCATTCTGCAAGCTTGCCCTTCATGCTGGACCTCATCTTCGTCTTCTTCTTCTTCTTTGGAGTTTTACGGCAGCCGGCATCCGCAATGTTGCATTGCTGCCACCGTGCTCATGTCTTTATATTAGATCCTTTTTATAAGGCCAGAGGCTCTCAAGAAATCAAACAACACCTTTATTCCTTTTCCTTTCCCTCCACACTCTAGAATGTTCTTTACTGATACTTCTGTCAATCCAATTTTCTTAATTTCACTGGTCATAATTCCTCTTTCTGTCTCATATCTCCTACATGCAACTAGGGCATGCTGAACTGTTTCTGGTTGATGGCATTCCTCACACAGCCCAGTAGGGTGTTTTCCCGATATTTTTAATGTGCTGTTCAGGTGAGTGTGTCCTATCCTCAATCTTGCTAATACTACCTGTTCCCTCCTGTTCCCCCCTCTTCTTGCTGTAATGCCCACTCTGTTTTGTAGCGAATAGAGGTGTCTCCCCTTTGTCTCCTGTTCCCAGTATTGTTGCCATTCCTGATTTATTTTCTTCCACACAATGTGTTTTCCTTCAGATTTGGATAATTGTAAGTTTACCTCTGTGTTTCTTTTTTTTAAAGCCTCCTTTGCTAATTTATCCACCTTTTCATTTCCTAGAACACCAATGTGTGCTGGGACCCACAACAAAGTCACGTCACTGCCCCTCCTTGTCACTTGGCTTAATAGTAGCAGAATTTCATACACTAGGTCAGGCCGCCTATGGGATGCACCAGACCCAATACTCTGGATTGCAGATAATGAGTCGCTACATATTAATACTTTGCATGGTTGCACCTGTTCTATCCACCGAACTGCCATCAAAATAGCGTACAGTTCCACTGTATACACTGCCAAATAGTTATTTGTTCTTTTGCAAAGCTCAACATTCATCCCTTGCACTACCACAGCTGCCCCTGTTGTTTCAGCTACTGGGTCCTTTGATCCATCTGTGAAAATTAAGAGGTGTTCCCTGTATCTATTATCTATATGGCTATTATATTCTGTCTTTAGGCCTGAATTTTTGTTCCTCCTTTTTGCCTCCCATATCTCCAGATCAACTTTTGGGATGTTCAGTAACCATATTGGCACAGATGGCTGCTGGACCTCATGGCTTCCTATCTCTCCTTTAAATGCCTCCCACTTGCCAGGTGGCCCTTTAAGTGGTAACAGCCTTTCCCAATCAACCTTTATAAGTTCCTGTTGAGTACCATCAAAATTAGCTTTGCCCAATATAGGTCTTTCATTTGAGGACTGGTCCTATCTTTTTCCATAACCAACATCTATGTTATGATGGTAAAACAAAATATAGGCTAGATTTTCAAATTTTGGCCATTTTTTTTTATAGTACAAAAAGAGTACACGTGGTACAAAAAGACTCAAAAGATTTTAAATAAAATAAATTAATAAGCTGAACAAGCCTTTAGACAGACACAAAAAGAGCCTGGTGATTGTTGGAAAAAGCTATTCATGAACATAGATGGACACAAATAGCTGGAGTAACTCAGCGGGACAGACAGCATCTCTGGAGAGAACAAATGGGTGACGTTTCGGGTCGAAACCCTTCTTCAGACTGACCATTTATACAGGTTAAGCAGTTTATAGAAGGACAATCTGCCATGGACACCAACAGCAAGAAATGATAAATATGCCTGCACTTTTTAATCTACAAAACACCCAACTCATAACTAGAAACTAATTGATATGTGGATTGATTCCATATTTCCATAATCCTTGTATTTGTGTCCAATTTCAGAAAGCACTATTCTCTCTTTTGTTTTTATAGCTATGTAGGATTATAATTTATAAATCAAGCAAAATTTAATACAGGAATTAAATAAAACCAACTTTCCCACCGGATCAGGCAAATAGCCTGATTCTATGATTCATTAAAGGAAATACTGGAAAACACAAATCAAAACAGCTAAAATATTTGATCAGTCATGTGTACCGAGGTACAGTGAAAAGCTTTATGCATGCTAACGTCAGCGGTAATACAATACATGATTACAATCGAGCCATTTACGGTGTATAAATACATGATAAGGGAATAATATTTCCTGCAACGTAAAGCCAACAAAGTCCGATCAATGTTAGTCAGAGAGTCATCAATGAGGTAGATAGTAGTTCAGCACTGCTCACTGGATGGGGTAGGATGATTCAGTCACCTGAGAACAGCTGGGAAAACACTGTCCCTGAATCTGAAGTTGTGCGTTTTATACCTTTTGCCTGATGCGAGAGGGGAGAAGAGGGAGTGACCAGGGTGCGACTCGTCCTTGATTATGCTGCTGGCCTTGCCAAGGCAGCGTGGGGTATGAATTGAGTCAATGGAAGGGAGGTTGGTTTGTGTGGAAAGAACAAGGAGTGAAACCTTATGGATGCTGGAAAACGCATTGAGAAAATTGCAAACAGGAACTAGAATAAGAGAATTTTAATGAGGTTGAAAATCTTATCAAGTGAAAGGTTTGAGTGAAAAGAGAGGTGAGAATACTTTGGGGAATTGAAACTGAAGGAGAGAGTGCAGTGAAATTCTGGAGACATTAAGTAAGGGCGGCACTGAACAACAGCACAAGACAAGGTCAAAAGAGTACGGTGAATTGAGCAGTGGAATGAAAAGATCATAGATAACAAAGAAATACTGAGAAAGTCAGACAGTCCAATTGGCCTTGGTGCAATGAAGAACAGCAACTGGAAAAATATGAAGACTGAAGCAATGATTTTAACATGCAAAACCAGAGATGAGATGCTTCGGGTCAGGGACCTTCATCAGTGATTGTAGCGGGGGGGGGGGGGGGGGAAGAAAGCTAGAAGAGAGAAGGAGGTGGGACAAAGCCTTGTGAGTGAAAGGTGGCTACTGGTGAGGGGAGTGATTGGAAAAAGCCAGAGATGAAAAGACAACAAGGTGTGAGGTGAGGAAAGTGTGAATAGTGAAGCTAAGGAAGGAATGGAAGTGGAAGGAGAGGGGTGGAGGTTTCAGTAACCCGAGGAGAGGTAAAA
The DNA here is from genome assembly GCF_010909765.2 of Amblyraja radiata. Classification (NCBI taxonomy): domain Eukaryota; kingdom Metazoa; phylum Chordata; class Chondrichthyes; order Rajiformes; family Rajidae; genus Amblyraja; species Amblyraja radiata. Next base: position 6,322 of record NW_022630619.1, on the reverse strand, counting down.
TATTACAAGTTTTATTTCAACACTGGAAATTGAATTGCTGTCAGTCACTAAGATATTTATTTTCATAGTTAAATAACTTCTTGTATTTTTCTAAATAAAGTCTCACAATTTTTTTTCCAAGTCATCTGTGAAATCACACTTTCATTACATAATCACCTCATATAAATTGACTTGTTTTTTTTAACTTAAAATGTACGTGTTAATTGTTTCCGGGTGGGAAAAATAAAGAAGACATTAGGAAATTTGTGGTTTTGAGACAGATGAGAAATATTGAGTAATATTCACACAATGGTAATAATGTTCATTTTAAAAGCTATCAAAAACATTTGTAGGTGATTAGGTTTCTTCAGGTGTTTATATCATGCAGTATGCCAGACAATTCTCATCTCTTGGAAACAGAGCTGATATTAAGTAGGAAGGAACTGCTGGTTTACACTGAAGATAGACACAAAATGCTGGAGTAACTCAACGGGACAGGCAGCATCTCTGGAGAGAAGGAATGGGTGATGTTTTGGGTCAATTTTTTTGCACTTTACCAGAGTTATTTGCACATTACCAGTTATTTATTCATGTGTGTATATATTTAGATCAGGGTGTATGGACAGGGTATATTTATCTGTTTTGTAGTAAATGCTTACTATTTTCTGTGTGCTTAAGCAAAGCAAGAATTTCATTGTCCTATACAGGGACACATGACAATAAACTCACTTGAACTTGAACTTGAACAAGACCCTTCGAAGGGTCTCCCATTACTTCTATCCAGAGATGCTGCCTGTCCTCCTGAGTTACTCCAGTATTTTGTGTCTATCTTTGCTAATAATAAGTAGTTTAACAAGCAGCGATCTTCATTACTTAAACATAATGTTGAGAATAAGTGAGACCTGAGATGAATGCAAGTGGAATTTAATTAATCTAATTTAATTTAGAAGACAATGAATTATAGTTGGAAACCCATCAATAATTAATAACATTCTGTTGCACTTGTTCAGGCTTTACATAATGTTTTAATGTTTACAGAAATATTCATGAAATACGTCTCAATGTGACTTAAATTTATTAAGCAAATGTTAGCACATGGAGTCCTGTGCAGTAAGCGATGTATTTACATGTGGAGTCTCTTTCATCTAGTCTTTGGGCAACATCTTACAGGCTATTAGAGAAAAGATTGGGCTAATAATTAATCTTGCGTTGCAATAATGCTTAACAGTTTGACACATTGATATATAGATTGGAAATTTGAGCGTCAGTTGCAAATAATACTTTCCTGTCCATTTTTTAATTAATGATCAGATAATTATTCAAAGCTTGTCCCCATTTTTTCATCAATAATCTTGATGGAGAAAGGTTTTCACCATAAATCTTTGCCTTCCAAGCTGTATAAATTGTGAGGCTTTGCTTTTCTAAAATTAAAACAGTGATTAGACTTTTTTAATTTCCCATTGGCGGTAAAGCACTTGGGGGACATCTTGAAATCATAAAAGGCATCATGTTTAGTTTAGTTTTTAGTTTGGAGATACTGCGCGCAAAGAGGCCCTTTGGCCCACCGAATCCGCGCCGACCAGCGATATCTGAACAAGAGCACTATCCTGCACACTAGATATAGTTTCCAATTTTACCAAACCCAATTAACCTGTAGGACTTTGGTGGGTGGGAGGAAACCAGAGCTCCCAGGGAAAACCCACGCGGTCTCGGAGCGAATGGACTTGTCTCTATACAGACAGTACCCATAGTCAGGATCGAACCTGGGTCTCTGGCGTTGTAAGGCAGCAACTCTGCTATTGTGCCACTCCATGTCTCTGGTTTATAAATTCTCCAGTGCCTTGAAAGGTAAATTAAACAAGGGGGTGCAGAAAGACACAATTTTTTTTACGGCAATATTTGAATCTTGTTAATCGCAGCTGCACTTGAGGCTCTATCTAAAGATTAGGCTCTATCTAAAGAAAGGCACAGCAGCGCCTTTACTTCCTGAGGAGGCTCAAGAAAGCCCACCTGTCCCCCCAGATCCTGACCAACTTCTACCGCTGTACCATCGAGAGCATCCTGACCGCCTGCTTCACGGTATGGTACAGCAGCTGCACTGTTGCGGACAGGAAGGCACTACAACGGGTGGTGAAAACCGCGCAGCACATCATCGGTGCCCCGCTCCCTGCCATGGATGCCCTCCACCGAAAACGGTGTCTGAAACGGGCTGGGAAGATCATTAAAGACCCCTCCCACCCCAACCATGGACTGTTTGCCCTCCTCCCATCAGGGAGGCGGTACAGGAACCTCAGGTCTCGTACCAGTAGGATGAGGAACAGCATCTACAATCATACCGTCGCATTGCTGAACTCGGAGTCCCGCCGATAGATTCCTCCGGTCCCTCCGTCCCCATTGTTTAATTATTCTGTATTTTTTATTATTCTGTATCCTCTTTTTTTTTAAATTTCTATATTGCACTACTACGAACTGACGCAAAACTGCATTTCGTTGTACCCATACTCAGTATTTGTGCAATGACATTAAAGTTGAATTGAATTGAATTGAATTAGGAAGTAGTCATTTATACTGGTGCATGTAAGAATTTCTCACAATCAGTGATAAAACTCTGGAATTCACTACCTCAGACGGTTGTGGAGATCAGATCATTGGTAATTTAAGGAGGGAGTAAATACAGATGAGAAAGATCAGGACATTGAGAGCAATGGGAGATTGGCACAGAAGAGAAGATGAGACCTGGGGCAGATCAGTCATGATCATACTGAATGGTGGGTACATAGGCTTCACAAGCTACATGGCTATTCCTGCACCTAGATTCATATGTTATTATGTTGTTGGGGCAGGGTCATAGTGAATGAAGGCTGGGGGGAGGGGGGATTGGAAGTGGGGTTGGAAGATGCAATGGGAGGTGTAGGAAAGAACTGCAGATAAAGTCGAAGGTAGACACAAAATGCTGAAGTAAACTCTGCAACTCAATCCTCGGCCATGAACAAATAATAATGATATCGATCCGCTGACGTGAATTGCTCCTTGACTCAGACCCTGATTTCCATTAACAGAAACCTCCCATTGCACAAAATACTGGAGTAACTCAGTGGGACAGGCAGCCTCTCTGGAGAGAAGGAATGGGTGATGTTTCGGGTCTTGATGTTTCTCTCCGGAGATGCTGCCTGTCCCACTGAATTACTCCAGTATTTTGTGCAATAAGAGGGTTCTGTTAATGGAAATCAGGGTCGGAGTCAAGGAGTAATTTACATCAGCGGATCGGTATCATAATTATTTGCTCGTGGCCGAGGTTTGAGTTGCAGAGTTGCACAGCATAGAAACAGGCCCTTTGACCAACCATCATGGCTATCTGTCATATTCCCAATTCCTTACATTAATTCCAAATCCCGCTATGCTTTGTTCATTTAAAACCTGCCCAAATGTACCTTAAATGCTTACAGTTCCTGCTTCCAGAATCTCCTGGCAGCTCATTGTAAATACTAACTTTGCAACGTGTGATAAACGTTAGTCCTCAAATCCTCTTAAACCCCCTCCTTCTCACCTTAAACCTAATTTTAGACATCCCTAACCTGGGAAAATCCTTGACTGGACTTTACCTTGCTGACTTTACCTTGCATTAAACATTATTCCCTTATCATGTATCTGTACATTGTAAATGGATTGACTGTAATCATGTATTGACTTTCTGCTGACTGGGTTGGCATGCAGCAAAAAGCTTTTCACTGTACTTCAGTACACGGGACAATAAACTAAACTAAAAAGCCTCTTGTTGATTACCCTATCTATGGCTCTCATACTTTTACATACTTTTAGCACACTACAATTTAGCCTTCACTGGAGCAAGTCTACCCAATCTCTCTTCATAACTCATTAATCCAGGCAGCATCCTTGTGATTCTCTTCTGTACCCTCTCTTGTGCAATCACATCTTTCCTGTAGTGTGGGGACCAATACTACGTACAAAACTCCAAGTGCACCCTAACCAACGTTCTACACAATTGTAGCATGACGTCCAAACTCTTGAGCAGGGGGAGATGTGTGTTCAGGGTCCTGATGGAGATGTGGTTTGGGTAGTCAGAAGATTCTAAAGTAGATCTGCTTCAAGGTCTTAATTTAAAGGGCACTAATCTGTAGCCTGTTCTGACTGCTGGATTACATGGACGAGAATGTGTTATGGCAAGTTGTCTTTAAGCATCTTTGAACCAGGCCATAAAAGACTACTTCTACAGGATTGGCCAAACCATCTCAAGGCAAATGCTTGCACATGAATCCTGTGCCATTCAATACATTTCTAAGCTTTTTGTATTGAGCCCTTGTAACCCAACGCTGTGAAAGGTAAACCTCTTTACCCAGCAGACTTTGTTTGATGCCACAACAACCTCTGCTGTGCAATCTTGCTGTTCTGGTGAATCATATCTTCAATGCATTTGTACATTGTGCTACAGAAACTGGATTTCAGAACAGAATTTGCCCATCAACAACAATGAAATTGAATAACAGCCATGTTTTTATAATAAGCGAGTTCGGTATCTCGATAAATGCAAGGAATCATGGGATTTGTCAAAGGTCATTCAGGATTTTTTTTAAAGCGAACGCAGCATTGTATAAACTGAATAAATTGTTAACGATTCTACCAAGGATTTAATCTAGAACTCTGTCAGCTCAATAGCTTCCTTTCTTGTCCTGCTGTTCGCACACAATTTACACAATCCTAGTTCTAGTTCAGTTCATTAATCTTCAATTAGGAGATATTCAAAAATTTAAAGAATTTATTATTTTCATTTAATCCTTAATGTATTTGCTACTGGAATAAGAAAATGTTACTTGTGTTTGAAACATCTTATTTATATTCATAATTTATGTGTAAAAATATTTTTAATCTGAGGCAGGCAGCGACTGTATCAGTGTGATGTGGGCTGATGCTTTACCTACAGGCGGTGTGAATGTACCGTTAAGGCAAAGATTCATCTCGAGGAAACTGAGTACAGGGTTGGCCCTGTGAAGGAGTCGCCAATCCGATATACCAATTTAACTGTGAAATGCCTCCCCTTTAGTATAGGTTAGATGAGTGGAGGGTCTATGCTGTTCCAAGTTTGCGGTGGTTGCAGTGTGTTTCCCCCAGCCATCTCGCCCAGTGCACGTTGGCCAGCACAGTTTGCCAGCCCTAGTTAGTAGAGGCTCTTTGTGCAGGTTGCGACCCGAAGCCCAAAGGTTTTGTGGAGGTTCTGCGTTAGGATCGGGTACACAGCGAGCTAGTGAGAGGGCTGTCAGATCAGATCAACCCAGGTTGTCGAGTGGCCGAAAGGCGGTTTCAATGGGTCGTTATTAAACTGTTACGTCTGTGCAACGTCGGCAACTCTCTCTCTCCCAGATCCCTCTCCCCAACTGTCCACAAAGCATGACTGAGGAAAATGCTCCCACTTATATTATGGGTTGGCTCCGCGTTTGTCCACTCGCTGGGGCGGACGGTGCCTCCTTCAAAGAGCGAGAACAGGCCCCTTCAGCTGAGGAGCTGCAGCCCACTCCTCAGTGACGTCTCTAGTTTGGCTGTGGTTCAAATGGCTGCAAATTCTCATAATTATCACCGCCCGGTCACCCGGACCCGGCTCCCAACTGTGAGCCCTGACAGACTGGAACAAACCCACAGGTTATTTCCAAGCTACCCCACACAGCACATTCTCCTTGTTTCCCTCAATCCAGGAAGATTGTTTAGATAGGAATGTAAGGACAGTCTTAAATTGGTGACCACACAATTTATAATTTGTGTAATCAATGTCGAATTGAATGGCTGTGACCGGCTAATGACAGGGATTTGATAATTGACAGGTTTTGTTTCCAGGCATTCCTTGCATTTTCAAGGCTGGTGCTGTATTGAGTTCAATAATTTAAATAGATACAATTGTGGATTGTGCAGCCTGCAGTACTCTGGGGCCTACTGCTGACATATTTGACGGATACATTAGTTATAAATCTCATTGAAATGAATATGCAGGTCCGTACATACACAGGTGCCTCAGCTGGCACATACGTTTTTTCCCGAATGACCCATGACCATGACCTGGGCATGCGCAGTTGAGTATAGGAGAAGGGAGGTTCTACTCCAGTGTATGTGAGTATAGGAGCAGGGAGGTTTACCGCAGTTGTTACACACGGTCTTGGTTGAGACCAACGCTGGATATTGCGTAAAGTTTTTGGTCTCTAATCATGAGGAAAGCAAACATTCTTGCCATTTAGAGGGAGTACAGGAGAAGGTTCACCAGACTGATTCCTGTGAAGGCAGCAGGGACTTTTCATAGGAAGAAACTTACAACATTCTTAAGGGGTTGGACAGGCTAGTA